>NC_039291.1:10085618-10255618 GCF_003368295.1 Carassius auratus | reverse complement strand
CACGGACCAGCCTCGTGCTGTCACTTCAGACAGGAAGAGATCTGGGTCTCATTTTGCACTGTGGTTTCGCCACAGACAGATTACAGACACACACTCTCTCTCAGACACAGAGGCATGGGAACCAAAGGTCCACAAGAACAAAGACCAGGGTAAGATAAGCCACTAAAGAACAAAGAGGAAAACAGTGAGACAGAGCGAGCCGATTTCAAAGGAATGATGAAAGAAAAGGAAACGATGATACAGAGAATCTACTGCATCTCATGCAACATGTGTTCCACATTCATCCACCATCTGATCCCAGAACAGCTTCCTCGCTTATAAGAATACTTGGCTATATGGAATTCTTCAAGCTTACTGTAAATTATATACTTCTAATAAATACTGCATATCACTGCTTATCATCCCGGAAATAAATTGTTATTTTTATTAATTACTATTAAGTTATGACCTTTCAGTTGGATTAAATAAGCCAAGAAAGAAAGAAGAAGAAAAATTATAGCTTTTTTGAGAAATAGTAACAGATGCTAAAGTTGACAGCATTGCATTGTGGGACACAGCATTTAGAAAACGAAGTAGACCATTATGAGGATGTTGTGTGTATACAGAAACTATGCATATGGTAAAATTATTCTAATATTTTAAATTTGGTGCTGAAGTAACATTCTTATTATTATCAATGTTGGGACCTCAGTTGTGGATTCTTAATATTTTTGAGGATACCGTGATACGATTTTCAGGGTTCATTAATGAATCACTGCTGAGTTCGAAAGAACAGCATTTATTAGAAATGGAAATCTTACTGTCCTGTACTTCACAAACTATATTCTTCAACAGCAATAATAGTTCTGTTAGTATGCTATCCACAGCCTATTTCATTCAAGGACTGACTGCATTGCACCAGCAGGGGACACTCTTCTACTTTCACACTTACTTCCTGCACTAGCTGCTCTTTATCCAGTGTGTATGTGTGTCACACCAAGAGTAAGTGCTGACACTGACATAAAAGCTCAAAAACAAAGGCTCAGAGGTAAGGACCCATAAAGCTTCATGGAAACGAGGCTTTAAAGTGAACAGATGTGGACAAGATTGACTGATCTCGTCAGAGTCAGCAGCTCGGTCTTGTTTTGATTTGAATCCAGCTGACACTGGAAATATTCTTTTGTTTTTGCTCTCAGCTGTTGCAACTTGTACAAAAACACTACAGAGGCGTAAGAACAAAATCAGCAAGATGTCTCTTAAATGAGATGCGTCGTAAACTGGACTTTTGTCTTACCCTGTGGCTCGGTGTCTGAGTGTTTGGGGCTTCCTCTGGCTCTTCGATCTGGCCTCTTGCTGCCGGGGCTTCCTCCTCCTCCTCCAGGGCTGCTGTGGCTCTTGCTGTAGCCGTTAGCTGTGGTGGTGCAGGTCGTGGTGTTCTTGTAGCTGCTGGACAGCGAGCTGGTCACCTGACTTAGACCCGTACGCTCCACCGGCTGTTTGAGCTTCTTGGGTGGAGGTTTACAGTACTCCTCATGACCCATGAAAGAGGAGACGTTATACAGCGGGATGATCTCTGAGATAAGGCAAAGATCATAATTACACTACAGGCAGAAAGTAAATGCATTGTATACACCGGACCACCAAAAAGGTCAAAATCAACTTACATTTATATAAAATAAAAAATAAAAAATAATAACATTTTACAGTCTATTCATTCAATTTATATTGTAGTCTACAAGTTATTTTGTTCAGCACTGTATACATAACCACAAAAAGTGTGTGTGTGTGTGTGTGTGTATTTTGTATAATATTCTACAAAAGTATTGTAAGTACATGATCACAAAAAAATTATTATGGTTTCATTCAAATTTTATTTTAGCATGTTTAATTTACACACACACACACACACTTATAATCTTATTCTATTACCTATTTAGTATAACATTTACAGTAGTCTACAAATAGGATTCTTATCATTAAAGAATAAGAAAAATAGTTTCTTAAAGTTAAAACCACAAGAAACATTAAGTCAAGCATCTCTCAACTTTTTCTCTCGTAATGCATGTTCGAGTTGGTTGTGTTTTCATAGCTTTGTATGGTATTTTGCTTGTCCAGAACAGTGTTATGATTCAGTATAAAGAGCTGGTTGCCCATCCTCACTGAAGTATGTGTTTAAATAAGTGAGTAAGACCTTTAGTCTACTGTGGACTATGACGCTCACCTTCTGGGTAGATGGGTGGCAGTCGATGCTGATAGAACTGGTGCGGGGGCATGTCACCGGGGCTGACCGGGGGGTAGTATGACGTATGTGAGGTTGGAATAAAGTGTGGGTGCGTCAGATACGGATGGTGAATGTGGTGGCTCGGGGACAGAGCCGGAGAGTAACTCGGAGGGTAACATTCAGAATGAGGTGTGACCACAACCCTCCTCACGCCGGTGTTGTCCTCAAGAACCTGAAAATACAAACATCCACAGACGTCAAGCCAAACAATACAGTCCCTCTGATGTCACATCTGACAAATAGCACAGCCTGTGTCCGGATCTTACGTGCCAGCAGTTACAACTCGACCACAAACATTCAGTGCCACTTTAAACAAAGGGCAGGAATGCAAAAGTAAACAAGGCTATCTAATGGAATGACTATGAAGTACATTCCACTGAAATAATTAATGCATGGAAGATGGTTACAGGAATAACAGATCCGCTGGTACAGATCACATGGGAGAAATCAACTCACTGACTTCAACTTCTAACCCATGTTGACCCAAGGATCACCCAGAGTTAGAAGTTGAGGTGAGGTTAGTGACGACAACAGAAAACCATTCGTTACCAAAATTGCTTTTACTAGAGGAAAGAACTATTTGGATCTGCAGGGAAGATCATATTTTCTAGTTCGTAGTTAATGTAATGTGTGTTTGAAGATGCAGTGATTAGTGGTGTTTTCTGGCAAATTTGACAGCAAATCCTCATCAAACGCATGTGAATTTTTTGACAAAGTGTTTAATCAACATTTATAATTACAAAATTATATCCGACACCAATAAGCTTTCCCCACCTTAAACCAGAGGGAAACCATTGTCTGGAGTATGTCAAATGTATGTTTGTTTGCGTAATTCTGGCATGTGCGAAGACAGATTATAGCCCCTTTCACACTGCACGTCGGACCCTGCATATTGCCGGAACATTGTTGGGTCGCCTTCTGTGAGAAAGCAACCACGTCCCGAGATCGATTCCCACATTGAACCCGGGTCGGGGACCTAGTTACATTGCCGGATTCAACCCAGGACGAGGGCTGTGTGAACAAAAGCAAGATCAAATTCCGTGTCGAAGTGATGAAACGCGTTCTCGCGACTCTTTTACCTGCTGTTTTGAAGGAAGATCAACGTTCGCGCCGAAAAAATATTTGCAAACTGTAATGAAGCAGAGATCAGTTAGTTCCTCACTTTCCGCGCTGACGCAGAGATCGTTCGCTTGCTTGAGTGAAAGTATAACATACCTAACGTTGTCGACTCGTACATTACACGTCACGCACTGATGTCATGTGTTGTTACGGGACCTTTACGGGTTGTGTATGAAAGCAAGCACATATCCCGGGTCATCACTGGCAGTGTGAAAGTGCCAAATCTAGCGACCCGGGAACAATTGCCGGAACACTTTACCCCTGTATTTGCCGGAATGGCAGTGTGAAAGGGGCTTATGTCAAATCTTCAGTTGTGCTCATGAATCCATCATAAATAGAACACCACAGTGATTTCAGGAGATTGTACATTTAGATTTAGAGTTAACATGTAAAAACAAACAAACAATAATTTAGCTATTTATGAGGACACATGGTTGTGCAATAAAATGACATTTCCCATTATTTTCTAAAACAACAGAGCTACCACTACATACATATTTTAAAAGAGAGCAAGAAACCGGCATCCCACCAAACATTGGTTGGTCCTGCCCTTCAAATTTGGATGGAATGCACTAATTAATTATTTTTACATGAGTGATCTTTGCACCATTAAACCCCCCCCCCCCCACACCCCCACTGATTTATTACACCCACAACTCAAACCCTTTAGCCTGTCCTCTACGCAAGAGTTTTTTGACCTTTCTATTGAAATGTCACAGCCGCCGACCTTTAGCAAACTCTTGCCTAACACTGTTTAATAAGGATGAGCAACTTCGAATTTTGTGTATGTTCATCTGTTGTTTGTTTGGTTACTTCATTCTAGAATCAAACTTTGTAAACATGTTTACAAGAAAGGGATATTCGCCTATGAGGGGTGAAAGCACATCCTCATTGTGCGGGAGACGCGCGACGCTGATCCATTCCTGTTGGTTACCTGGGAGATGTAGCCAGGAGGAACATGGATTGGTGGAATGGAGCCGTTTGGTGACATCATGGGAACTTCAGCGGGCCCTGAGGCAGAAAAAAGAAAAGAGAAGAAAGCTGTCAATCAAACACTAACACAATGCTGACTCCGCCCCCTCATTCCAACACGTAATGCAAGGCGAAGAAGCAAAGAAAATTCCAGGGGCTACGAGAAAATAATAGAAAAACAGGAATGCATTGGTAATAAGACGCATATGCTTAAGAGATGGAATAACACAAGCTACTCATTGTATTCTATTCATATACTATATAGCAAAATTGTTCATTATCACATATTGTATTTATATTCTAGCCCATCAACATAGCTTTTTGTAACATTTAAACACATATTTGAAACAATGTGTATTGTTAGAAAAACTACATAATGACTTGATTCTGACCCACCATCACCAGGGCTATATTTTGTACTGTGACACCGGGTTAAACAAACAGTTTAAGGCGAAATAGAGCTGTCAGGTCCAACTGGTGCGCCACAGGAAGAAAGGGCCAACGCCAGCACACAAACCCTCTCTGTTGTGGCTCTCATGAGACCTTGCTGAATGAAACCCCTCCACCCATCACACCCAATGTTTATTGTCAGAATATAAAGCCCAGAGATGCAACTCAAACAAGCACCTGAGGGCCACCAGCTGTTTTAGACATCAGCGTCTCCTCCAGACTCAGAAACCGTGGTGTGACAGCCTCCGGTGAGGTAAATCACCAGATCACCCTGATGCATTTTACAGTTTCACCTCACTTTCTCCCCCATCAGTTAATACCAGGGTCAGTATCTCCAGCTAGCCCTTTCTGGGTTTGAATAAGACCCTGTTTGTGCTTGTATTGAATGGGCTTCACAAGAGTTTCTTCAGAGGTGGGGAAGAGGGAGGGGTGTGTGTATACAGCGATGTGTGTGGGTTGTTTCACCGGGACGTGAGTGTATGCGCACGGCAGCTTAAAATAACTTTTTCACAGGGCGATGTCTACAGAGCACAACAAAATCCATTGAGATTGTCCCGCATGTGTTTGGAAAAGGTCTCTCACAGGTATGCAGCTGCAGGCCCCGCCCCCTCTCGCTCCTGTGAAAGGGGAGGAGCTGGGTTTAAGGTTTGGGAGGGTGTGTATGTGTGTGTGAGGGCTTTGGCATGACTGAGTGACAGGATTGTATCACAGGCTCTTAATATGAAGGGCCCTTTCATCCTTGACCCAGAGAGAGAGAGAGAGAGTTTGAGAGAAAAGGCTAGAAAAAAGAGAGAGAGAACTCATCACATGCATTCCTCTACCTCGACTAAAGGAGTCGAAGGGATGGATGGCGTGAAGGCTAATGAAAAGAAAAACAGGTAAAAAAAAAAAAAAAAAAAAAAAGCGAGAGAGAGATAGAGACAGAATAGAAAAAAAGCGAACTAGATTTTTACACCTGATATTAAAAATACACAAAAATGCAATGAAATGAATAATAAGGTTAGTGATTAAATAATTGACTAAAAATATAAATAAAACTATAAAATATTTGTTAATTAAAATAAAGCTGAAATAAAGTAAAAAGTAAAAACAATAAATTAAAATATACATATTTGGTGGGAAAAATTAAAATAAGAAATGTTGTCTTGGCAACTTACTAAAATAAACTAAGCAAATTTTTAAATAAATATTACAAACACATACATATATATATATATATATATATATATATATATATATATATATGCTGTATATGCTACGATATATGTATATGCTATACTGAAAGATAAAAACAAAACATTTAATCTAAATTAAAAAAATATATTATAAATTATATATGACAAAACACAGATTAATAACAAAAGTTTGAGAAAATTCCACAAATTAAGATAATTCAAAGAAATCAAATTATGTGTATAATATGAATTATATTTATAATAATTATATATATGTAAATATACTGTTCGTTTTATCTCCATATCACTGTAGGTAAGGCCTACCTGGCTTACAGTTCTCTAGCAAATCATTTACCAGTAGTTTGAGTTGGTCAACCTGTCTGCGAATAGGACATTAGGAATATATATATATATAAAAAATATATACATTTTTTATTTTTATTTATTTTTTATTTATTTTTTAAGGATTTGCATTAAAGATGTTAAGCTGACAAACTTAATTTTTACATTATCTGAAAAAATAAATAAAATAATAATAAATATGTGATTGATACAAACTCACCGCTGTGATGCTAGGGTGTCATGACAGCGTGCTATGTTGTGGCTAAGGTGTTCTAGCTGGTTGCTAGGTGGATGCTCAATGGCTTAAGTAAAAAGAGCCAAACCTCAAGTCTCTATGATTCTGGTCTTTAGGATTTGTTTTAGTCATCTATCATCCACCAGGCAAAAATCGCAAGTCTGACCACATGGAAAAGTAATAGTCCTTAAAAAATCATTATAAAGCTGCATGATGAGGTATCATTCATGCCCAAAACACAAAGTTATGTCATGTGCCCGTTAATACTTAGGTTATGGACGTGAACAAACCCCTAAACCCTAAGAATGAGCAATAGTCAATGTTTGTAGAGCAGCGAGAGAGAAAGACAGAGGTGGATGTAGGGAAACGGTGGTAAAACTACTGGATTGCCAAGCTTCTCAGGAGGAAGAGAGCCTCTTCAGCAGAACAAACCCCTCTTTGTGCTTCAGAGAGAAGCTCTCTCTGCCCCTGCAGGGCCTTCTGGGTGCTCTTTAAAGTCAACTCAGTCCTGCTGGGGGCCGCTGACACACCACCCAAGTGTGCGTGAGTGCACGTCCTCACGCATGTGCATTTTTAATTTCACTCCAGATAAACTCTTGAGGAAAAGCTGCCAAGCCGCGTTTGGTTTCATTCTTTTTACAGAAGCAGTAATTGATAGCGTGTACATATACATAGATTGCAGAGGAGCAAAACGGAAGTTTAGTGTTCCACAAATTATCAGTTCCTAACTAAGATCCACTAATTCACTTTGGAGGGCTAGCTTGGCCAGACAGGGAGACGACGGTCAGAAGAGAGCAAAAGAAAAGGATGTTTCTGGAAAGAATGTCTTGCATCAGGGCCATTGGGCAAAGAAAGCAAGTGCTTTTTCTGCAAGGGTTTGCAAATCTGATGTGTGTTTTTGAGCAAGCGACTGAGTTTGGGAAGGGGTGTGTGTCCTTGAAGGACGCTGTAGGAGAGAAAAATCACAGCCGAGATCACTTTAACATCTCCTATGTTTCTCCTAGACAACAATAAAAACACACGGATAGCAAATGGAGACTACTAATGAGGTCTTGTACTTCTCAAACTGAGAAAACAAGCCTGATGTTCCTCAGAAGAGATTTTAAAACTCTTAAACGACTGCGATTAGCCATGACACCTTCAATCAAGAAATAAGTCTGGCAGAATTTGGGACAGTTTTATCATCCACCACGACTAGACAAGAAAAATCTGTCTAAATGCTTCTAAAAGGTGGTTCAGAACAAATCCCAAACCCAACAATAATAGAAACACCTCACGACCAACAGAGATTTCCTGAGCTACGAAAGAGCAACATTAAAAAACAACCCATATGACGAACACTGCATTCAGCTGCACCATACCAATTCATCTTCATAAATGAGAGAAAAACATCCAAAAGTTGGACAAATGTTGAAAAACACACTATAATGTGACCCATCCATCAGAATTTCTTCTGTTTTTCCTCTCAACCAGATGAAACGCCAGAAATCCAGACCTGCAGGCGATCTGATTATGTATATAGGAGATGGTAATTTTCTCTGGAGAGGGTTTGTGTGTCTCTCAGTCCGTGCAGAGTGTGTGAGCGTGTGTTTTCACGAGTCTGTAATTGCACGGCCCATTGTTCTTGCTGTAAACAGTCTCTCTCTGTCTCTCTCCATCCAACAAGGAAAATTCACAGCCCAGGGAGCCGGAGTGTTTATCCAACAGACTCACTTTTCAAGAGGACGTATTTGTGTTTTGCAGACCCTGGAGGCATTCGAGAATTTCCCTGCACACATTCTATCCTAATTCAAGAACTATTATACAGTCCCTTAACTAAACTCTGATACAGGGAAAAAAGTAATCTTGAGCCATAATCATAACATAATATAATGTAAAGGTCATTTTGTTATAACTCACCTCTGGTGAACTCAAACACTGTTAAATAATAGACAGTAGAGCTACGCTTTCCTCTCTGCATTTACACAGGCTCGAATCACAGGGTGAGGTGTATACCAATCCCAAATATTTACTATGAAATGTTTGTATTTGCATTAATGAAAGTTATTGCAGTATTCCTGGCGGACTGGCTCAAGACGCACTCTTTCAGACAGGAGGACAAACAGACACTTTATTAAAGGTCCAAAATTAAAGCAAAAAGTCTCAGAGGTAGAGATCTCAGTCCGAAATGCTGGTTCCATAATTAATTATAAATTTATTTATATTTTTTTTAAACTCACACTCCACTCCATCAAGGTATTCATTTTCAACTTATGGTGCTCCAGATCTCCTGGTGTAAAATGATTTCACCTGTATACATATGAACTGCATAACTGACTGAATGTTCAAGACTTGAGAAAAAAAAAAAAAAAAAAAAATATTATATATATATATGTGTGTGTGTGTGTGTGTGTGTGTGTGTGTGAGTGAATGATTCTACTATCCGGCATTAGACAAAGTGTCATTTTGCTCATTCTAAATTAAAAAAAAAAAAAAAAACGAAAATGTACTGAAATTGTATTGGCGAAAGAATAAAGAAACACATAAAATAATTAAATTAATAAATATATTTATTACAAAATTTGACAATATATTTGAATGTTTCACTGAAAGGTGCCTGCTTGCAGAAAAACCCCAGAAAATAAATCCATTAATAATTTATATATATATATATATATATATATATATATAAAAAGTCATTATTATAAAATGCTTTATGGATATGTGTAAAAATGCTGGCAGAAGAAAAACAATTCTACACAAATAATTTTAAATGTTTTATTGGTCTGCAAGTGCTAGAATAAATAAATAATACATATTTTTACTTTAACTTTTAAAATTTAATTTTAATATATTTTAGAGTACATTTAAAATAAGTGATAAAATAAAAAGAAAAGATTTAAAAGATGCAAGAAAAGATGTAGCAAGCAGATACAGAAATGAGCCATTAAGCAATATTTGGGCACAGAGGAATGTATCTGGTTGTGAGTTCTTTGCTATAAGACATGGAGATGTTGATTCAGCTGAGTCTACGACAAAGCCCACCTTTCAAAGCTAAAGCAAAATGGCCCAAATCTGCAATATTCCAAACGGTCTGTCTAGAGATCCACCCTGCCATGGGAACGGTGAGCCCTGTGGATATGTAGCGCTTGGTTGTGAATTCCCAGAATGTTTGGGGTGGGAGGGTGTTGGCTTTCAGGATGTGCAATAAAAATTGTCTGCCGACTCATTCAGCTTTTGCGTGGAGAGCGTTATGCAAACAGCCCTCCAGGAAAACGAGACTACTTCACAGCTACCCTACAGCCGTCCCTCAGCAGCTGATTAGTCCCGCCGAGGACGAGTCCAAGGGATGACCTGAATTACCCCCAGTGTCATTGATAAAAACCCATTCAGAGAATTAGACCTGGGTGACGCTATCATGCCAGGCCATCTCTGGTGTTTCAAGGCATTGTTTTCTTTCCATGCTTCCCATCCTGAGTTAACAGGGTGAGGACTTTACCCTCTCTCCACCCAACATCCGTGAAAAAAACAAACCCAAAAGCAACGGAAGCTCGAGTGAATCATGAAATGATAAAAGACGCACCTCTGCTTTATAGCTACTGGCCAATAATTTCGCTAGCTGGCTCAAAGACACGCTTGGAGCTCGCTGGGGCTGAAGGGACTTTTTTGTAGGATGAATCCCTAGTGAATGGGAAAGGAAAATTCTGTAGGAGGCTGACCTGATCTTCTCCAGCTCCTCTCCAGCCCTGCACGCCTGATCAGCATATGCCTCTGCTGCTGGACATATACTCAACAGTGAACTTTAACATTAGAGCTTTACAGCTTCTGGAACAGATCGGAGTCTGTCTGATGCTAGAGTTTGGTTTGTACGGTTTACTCCGGTACATACCTGATGTAAACACAATCAGTACAACAACATTCACAAATAATTAACTTTTTCTTTATTGGGGGGTTGGGGGGGGGGGCAGTGTTATTTAATTATTATTTATATAGCATTAAAGTATTTATTAAATGTTGAATTACCATTTTTATGTGCATTTAATAATTGTATTTTTTAAGATTTCGGTTTAGTCTTTTTTTTGTTTTATTTAAGTGTTAATTTCCGTAATTTAATACTTTAAAAAAGTATTTTTTTAGGTTTAAGTTTATCTAGTATTTATATTTTATTTCAAATTTGTTTCAATTAACTATTCCAATCATGTGAATTTGATTGTCTTTATTTTTTCTATTTAGCGCTATTTTTATTTCAGTTTTCATTTCAATAACTACACTTCAACTTAAACTAATATGAGAAAAGCTGAAATAAAAAAAGATATACATATATATATTTTTTTTAATTTCTAGATAAAAAAAATAAACCTATTTCATTTCAGGTTTATTTTAATGAACTTCATTTATGTGCTTTGTTATTGTTATTAGTTTTTTTTTATATTTTGATTTAGCTCTACATTTATCTTTATTTCGGTTTTAATTTCAGTAAAATCAGAGCTAAAAAGATAAAGTTCTTTAAGACGTTTTAATTTAATCTATTTCTATTTAATTTTATTTGAATCATATTTCTATTCATCTTTATTTACATTTATATTGGTTTTAAATTTCAGTCATTTTAGTACTTCTACCTAAAAAAAATAATAATAATAATTAAAAAAAAAACTTAAACTGATTTTATTTCAATTAGTTTCCAAGGCAATTTTTTTTTTTTTTCACCTCATATTTATATTTGATCTCAGCTTCATTTCAATTAACAAAAACAATTTTTCGTTTTAGTTCTAGCTCTTTGGAGAAATTTCTCTGATGAACGGAGCTCAAGACCAGGATTGTGTCTTAAAAAGACCAATCAGGTGGATTTTGACGTCATGTTGTTTTTAAGTGTGCTAGGTACACAAATAAAAAGGCTCAAAAGAAATACTGTGGCAAGAGGGAAAAAAAGGAGTAAGAGAGGAGACTACCATGACAGACCTGCTCTGACATGCTCTGTGCTCAGGAAGAAGTTTCCTGTGCTCCAACATGAGAGACAGAGTCAGACAGAGGGAGAGAGAGAGGGAATCTTGGATCAGCACTGTCTGGATGAAGCCTGTCAAGTTCATAAATGGCGCCATTGTCTGTCTAAAAATTATTTAAAAAAAAAAAAAACTGTGCTCACGTTACCGCAGATGGAGATCATACTCAGTGTGGCTCCTTAATTTAAAAATATCCCAGGATTAAATTTGGCAGATAAAGACCAAAAAATACAAACCGAGACAGAGAGTTGTTTTTAAAGGGGCAGTTCACTTAAAAAAAAAAAAAGCATGTTCTTTCATTATTTACTCCAAACCTGTATGAGTTTCTTTCTCCTGTGGAATATTCTGGCCAACATTTGCAATATAATGAAAGCTTCTCTGAAGCTTAAAAAAGTACACAGAAGCACCGTCTAAGCATCATAAAAGTGACACATATGATTTATGCGCTATATTGCAAGGTTTTGAAATCATATGCTTCGTGTGAGCATTTTCTTTAAAAATGTTCCTTTCATGAGGGCGAGTAAATAATGAAATTTTTTCATTTTTGGGTGAACTGTCCCTTTAATGACAAGCAGATTAAATCTGTGTTGTGGGTTTGCACAGGTTAGTAAACCAGAGGAGGGTTATGGAGTTCACTCTCATGAAGTGCACACTCATCCTGTTCGGGCCGGGCAGCACAAACTGTGCCAGTGTGCTGGCATGGACCAGATGTGTCAATCTGCTGGGTTTGTTTTTATGTGTGGCCTTGTTATCCTGGAACTTGAGACTATGATTACCAAACTACTGCCCCATGAAGGCACGCATGCAGAAAGCCTGCTGCAGGACACAGCGGTAGCTGAAAATAGTAGGTCAGCGAAAAAGAACTGAAAAAGCTAGAGAAATGAGAGAGAGAGAGTGAGGAGGAGGAGAAAAACAAATGGGTGGAATGTTCCACTGTGTAATGTTCTGGAGAATGTGGCAGGAGTAGGTTGAAAACCAGGGAATCAGGATATGAAAACTTTTAAATGAAACAAGCTGCAGAAGCAGTAAGAAAAATCACAATTGAGATCCACTGTTTGTTCTTTACACCAACAACATGTCTAAAAGGAGCGTGAATCAAGTCGTAAGACTAAAAGACACAAATTACATCACACCATCTGCACAAGAGTTTCAGACTGTGCACAGATATGCCATAAAACTACATTAGAGTTGCACTATACTAATAAAAAACAACAACATCATCTTTCTTCTGGAGTTTAATAATTAGATTTATGGTTTTTATTGGATAAAAATACTAAACAACACATGCATGCATACATGTTTAGTATTTTTATTTAATAATTAAATATATTTAAAAACAATACTATTATGTTGAAAAGTAATCAAAAATTTAACGAATTGCATCCTTTGAGATTTGATGATCACACCAAGCCATATTGAGCCATGATGATTTTATTTCAATATTTAGTGCAGCTCTAATCTATACTTTAATAAATGTTAAAAGCCTCATCTCTGCTTTATAATCTCTTAACAATCTCATTTGTTTCTATTTGCATACTGCTGTAATTCGAAAAGAAATATCTCAAAGCTAAGACTTTAAAGGATCCACAAACCATTTTACTTTAATAATCTGACTCGTTCCTAAATAAAACAGGATATTTAATCATGAAGAAAATGTAGGGAGGGAACTAATCGGTCATGATCGGGGTATAAATAAAAGAAAAGGAAAGTCACTTCCGAGGCGGAGGAAGTTTTAAAGAAAGGGCACAAAGTTTTTTTCCCTTTGGAATAAGATGTTCCAATGATTCATGCACAATAAGACTTAGGAACGTTTATAAGAAAAATAAACAGGATCAATTTTAATTCCACACTGACTTTGTCTCCTAAGCTATTAAAGATCAACCTCGGAGAGCTTTCATTTAAAAAGGCCTTTCAGAAAGAGTATCAAGGGTGCCAACAGATTGAGAAAAGATTGGCATATTCATGGACATACACACAGAGAGCACGCCACCAAAGGGATGTGAACTGAGACACAACGCTGCCCTTTTCCCCAGACCGCTCTCATTCCACGATGCACACAAAAATCCACTGTTCTTCAGCAGGGTGAGTCAGAGGAATGGAACTGAAGCTCTGCTATGATCATCTGTGCAGCAGAGGGGGTTTCCTCCACCAGGAAAGAGCGCAGACCAGATGAGAACAGTCAAATACGAAAAAAAAAATGCCATGAAAAGGAAAACAGTGCAAAGAAAAAGTGGAACAACAAAGAGCAGGACGAGGAGAGCAAAATAACCTGAACTTTAGTTAGAGAGTTTTAAACTAGCATTTTTTTTTAAATAAAACTAACCACCATCTGTTCCTGGAACTCCTGCTCTTTGCTGTTTGTAGATGCTCAGGCTACTGTGGGAGGAGTCAATGTCTCTTAGGATGTATGTGCATCTCTGCACATATATAACTCACTCTGTGTGTGTTACTGTCGTTTGCGTGCAAGTGTAGAAAGCAGGCATGGGCCGGTATGAGACTTTGACGGTATGATAACCGTAAGCAAAAATATCAAGGTATCACGGTATTGTTGTTTTTAATGACTGGGTAAAAAAAAATAAAAAATATTGCAACCTGCAAAAAACAGCAGGTTGCTGATCATGCAATAAAGGCCAAAGTATACTTCGGCCGTGCGCACACCGTCGGCATTACGTTATTTACATCATCAAGAGGGCTCGCAGACAGCCGCGCACCCCGTGGTACTGCGCATTTGAGCTCATTCGTCCGTGATCATCTGCGGTTGAGGATACTTTTAAAAGCTTTGAGGATGGTGCCGTGCGTGAGACAGAAAGCAACGCTTAATGTGAAGTGTACCCGGGCCTTAAGTTTCGCTCATCCTACACACAAGTGACTGACCGCTCGCTCGCACCAACAGGAGGAGGAGAGGTCAGTGTTACTCTCTACACTGCACTCACTAGAAACACTAGTTCACGTTGCTGCATAAGTGTTTCTGACACAACGGATGAGGGAGTGATCATTCATCTAACATTTTCTCTCATCTGACCAACGAAAATCAATCGCTCTCTATTTTTTTCCTCTTTTGGAAAGTCATAGAAACACTATCATGATTATTTATTTTTCTATAAGTGCGAATTGGAACACATATTTACATTTGCAGTAGTTTTTGTTGTTGTTTTTTTTTTTATGCTGATGCAAAATTTTCAGCATCATTACTCCACTCTTCAGTATCAAATGATCCTTCCAAGATCATTTTTAATATGCTGATTTGGTGCTCAAGAAACATTCCTCAATATTACCAATTTTAAAAACACTTGTGCTGCTTACTATTTTGTGGAAAACCATTTTTTTTCTCTAGGATTCTTTGATGAATCCAGCATTTATTTGAAACTGAAATCATTTGAAATATTATAAATGTCTTTGCTGTCACTTTTGATCAATTTAATGATAGACATTCCACTGTTTGATTAGTACAGTAACAGCTTTTCAAACTCTCCCGCAGACATCAGTTGTTATATTAATTCTTGATATTTCATTCAGGTTGTGGAGAAGATTCCAAATCAGAAAGGAGCCAGACACAGTGTTTTATGATGCTTCAACATAAGTTAGCAATGTGACGTTCATCAAGACCAGCAGCGAGATCAAAAGCTTAGCACAACTCGCACCCCCCGAGACTAAAGTTTGTCCGTATTTTGTCTCCCCTGAGGCCACGGGAGACTGCGGTCTGCTCAGGGTTAACCTGGAAAGAGTGTTGGGCCAGGTGTGATGTGTTAGCGGTGCCTGATCTCCACATGTACACATTCTTCTAAACGTCTGCCCAAGGCCTCTTACTCTCTCGGCTGTCAGAAGGGAGACATTTTTTTGCACAGTTTTTTGGGACCGTGGCCTTTAATATCAGACATCTGCCTTTAGGAGTTCTGTTTCTCAGAGTTGGAGGAAAGGGGTGAGAGATTGGGAGGCCACAGAGAGGGGGGGAGGCCTCCAAGCCACATCAACAGGAAACATATTTACACAGTCCAGAGAAAAAGAGTGAAGCAAAGAGATGATAAAAATCAGGTGAAGTCTCTCAATATTGAAATGGAGAGAAAATGGTTATTATTCTGGAATGCATGCATGCATGTGTGTGTGTGTGTGTGTGTGTGTATTTTACAGGCCTCCTGATGAGCGTCAGTGGACAATATGTCTGACTGAGGATACAGACTAATGCACAGTGATGTATATGAGCACCAGAACACATTTTTAGAACACCTAACAATCCTATTGACCGGTGCTTGGAAGGATTGCATCCGCAGACGCCCATTAGAAGCCCTACGCCTGGCAGGAAAGGTGATTCAGAGGAGGAGGAAGTAGAATAATTTTTTTGCCTCATAAACCTCAGCAGGACTGGAAAGCAAACCCCACATGCTCCTTTTCCTCTTGGCCTGTACGTTTCCACTGAAAAACTCTGGGTCCTTACCACACAAACAGCTTCACAAAAAACAATATAAAAGCTAGATCTCATAAAACTGGATTACTCCAGTATTGTTTTCAACAATAATATTAATAAATGTTCACTTAGTACTTAATCAATATATTAGAATTATTTCTGAAGGATGATGTGACACTGAAGACTGAAATAATAGCTGCTGAAAATTAAAACTTGGCCATCACAGGAAAAAATTACATTTTAAAAGATATTACAATGGAAATGTATTTATTTTTTTTCTCAAAAGCTTGGGCTTAAATACTTCATGTTTGTGAAAGAAGTCTATAATGGTTTGGAAGGACATGAAGGTGAGTAAATGATGACAATTATCAATTTTGGGTGAACCGTTTTTTTAAATCTGGTCTAATTACAGTACACAGGGCTTTTTTTTTTTTAAGACCAATTAGTCGACAACCTAATTCAGACAACTTAAAAACTAGATGATTTTAATAAATATGCAATTTTGCACCTCCCTAACTATAAAGTGTTCAGAAATGCCACACCGGCATGAAAAGTGTCCATAGAGCTTCATTTACCACTTAAGCATTTTAACTATCTCAAATGCTAAAGGCGATCTGAATTACAGACATGGTACGTAGTACCTCGGTACAGAACTGTTTTAAAAAAGATAAGCCAACAGCACACTGCCCAGCCCTGGGAAAACATTTATCAGCAAATTGTTTGCAAAAATTCTAAGTCAACATCAAAGAATAACAGGAGACTAGGCTTATCCAGTGCAGCTGGCAAAGATCGAACAAACATAAGAAAATTAAACAAAGTTCTTATCCTGAACATGCCAGAACATTACCATGGCCTTCGACTGCATCTTCTCCACACCTGTGAGGTACAGACTCGCTTTCTCCGTCTACATTCTCTCTGTCGGCCTGCTGCCAGCTCTGTCTCTACCATAAACCAAACAGCAGGTCCTCTGCTGCTGATTCTGCTGTTCTCATTGGACAAACTGAATTAAACTGACATTGCAGCTCCTATTAGCCGTGTAAACAGTGATGTGAGCACTCAGACGGTCAGATCCAGTATCCTGTGGTCTAGGCTACTGTGACTCTCCACTTTTAATCTCTTACATACACTTGCAAGACTCTTACTGAGGGAATTCGGTGGCCTTTATAAAGTTAAAAAGACATTATGAGGTCAGATGTAATTTAGTGTAGGGATTCACTGACCGAATGCCTCTTCACTGGCCAAACACACAAGAGGTTTGGAAATGGTTTTGTAGCACCGTTACATGGCCTTGAACCCTTAGAGGTTTGCAAATAATTATTGTGTAGAACATTTTAAGGCAATTTTGGGTGGGGTGGGGGTGGGGGGTCTAACTGATTTAGCTGATGAAAAATGCAATTGTGAGTTTAAATGCAATTTAAAAAAAACTCATGGTTTGCTGTTCTTGTTTGTAGGGCAGCACAGTCTGGGTAAATTGTGTGAATATACGTGTATATCAATAAGTACTTGTTAAATGTACTTACTGTAGCAAATATAGTTTTTTTTTTTTTTTTTGCATAATTACATGCAACTAAACCCGAAGCCTATTTCTTATCCTAAACCGATATTAAGCATGTCGTTAATTAATATTACTCATTATTTAAATACATAACTATGCTGTAACATGGACACCTTAAAATCAGGAGTAACCCAATATAACAAAAAAAAAATATTATTATTAACATTATAACTTAATAGAAATATGAAAAAAAAGAATTATTGTATAATTACTAAACTTTGGTTTTATGTATAATTAACTGAGCAAAGACGAGCAAAAATAACGCAATAACAGGTTAATTATACTTTCATAAATTAAGCCAGATTGCAGATGTCTTGGTTTCTGGATTCATACCAAATGCCAAACATGCAAATCATACTGCAGGCTATGATTCTGGGTGTGCTTGAGCTAAAAAAACAGTCTTTATGCCAAACAAACAAACTGAAAGTAAAATTGACTTGAAAAATGGCATCATAAACTCTAGAGAAAACACCTTGATTTCTTTCAAAACGGGTTTGATTCACGCACGGATTTGAATTGTCACATGTAGCAAGAGCAGTATGAAGATCTTCACTGGACAAACCTTGGATGCATTGCAAAGCCCCATCTTCTGTGCGGATGGTGAACGTCTCACCTGGGTTCACCTGGACCAGGATCACCTGTATTAATAAAAAAATAATAATAATAATAATTCACACATAATAATTAAGTCAAACAAGTGGCAATTCGAGGCCGCTAGTCTTCGTTGTGGCTTGAAGGTACATTTCCAGCTTTTAAAACAAGAGCTTATTGAGAGATCAAATCTCTCAACTGACAATATATTAGATAAACTTATAAAAGAAAAATAATCAAGGGGGATAAACGAGGTCTGACTTTACGAGCTCACCTGCTGTGGTGCATCGCCATTGATCATGTGGTGCATCATGGCAACCTCGTTGCTCAATGGAGGCGGGAGGTCCAGCATTTGGTCCATCATCATCATGGTGACGAACATTCATGGAGCCCTCCCTGCAACAACCTGAGAGAGATACCCACTTTGTTAAAATAACATCTGATTGTATGATGACACAATCACTATGTGCCAGACCCCTCCTTAAATGAGCAATTAACCTCAATTTAAATCAGCAATGGATGGCTAATGATTAAGACTAAAGCAGATCCTCATCTGCAACACCATCCAGACACACACAAAGCAAATACACACTGAACACACACGTCTCACTGAAAGGCTACTGGTGGGTTATGGAACAGGATGAAATAATTATGAGGTCACCAATGTTTATATGATGATGTAATCCGTGTAGGGATGATGTAATCTGTATATAAAATGCAGTTATGGGGCGACAGTCTCTCCACCACAGCTGGGAGACTGTGAGACTGAGAGAGAAAATACAAATAAAAATAAAATTTACAAAAAATGTACAAAAACAGCAAACTTTGTCTTGCTGCAATCTATGAAACTTAACATCAATACATCTGTGTGCCTCTGATTAAAAACTGAAATAAAATATTTTATAAAATACATTTAAAAATTACAATAAAGTACAAAATAGTCAAATAACATTTTATTTTTATCTCCATAGAGAACTCTGGACACTTTTTGATGATGATGTTTTTCTGGACCTAATATTTTTACTCATTGAAACAGATTTCAAAATGAATACATATGCATGTGCTACACAGTACATTATAATATTGTGATGCTTAAATTCAATTCAAAACTAAATTCAGCATAGCAATTTATGAAACAACTGTTTGACAATTACTTAAATCATTAATATTTGCATTAGTTTTGTTTGTTTTTATTAGATAACATTTAACATCTATTACAATAATAAATTATACTTAATAAAAAAACATTAAATTTGATTTATTGCTATTTATTGGTTATTGGCCATAACTTGAAAACAATTACAGCAATATAACTGTAAATGACACTTAAATTTTTAACTCAAATGTACACTTAGAATGCTCATTGCATTTGTAAAATAATCTTTTTAATATTTAGATTCACACATTTAAATATGAATGTGGTTTTAACCCTGTGTTCAAAGAACCATCACAAACTCCTCTTCAAAGTGTACCATTTTCAACTTATGGTTTGAAATAGGAGTGCACGATATATATCGGCCGATGATTAATGCGCATCATCACGTTCATTATCAGCTTGTATTTGCGCAGCTTGTCGGTTAACAACGGCTCTGTGTAGTAACAGCCGCTCTACGTGAAATCATGATGGTATTTACCGCTGATTAGATAACAGGCTTTACTGACGCGATGCGCTTTAATCATCGGCCGATATATATCATGCACCCCAGTTTGAAATTAACCAATTCTACTTTTGCATAATACTTTTGCATGCTGCAACCTTTGACGCATAAAACACTTGCACAATAGACCTGCACAGAAGTCAATACATGTTGCACTGTATCGTTTAGCTTAATGTAGAAAGACTGCACTTCTGAACTCAAAAAAAGATCAATATTGCTTGTCACACTGAAAGAAACCCTCTCAGAATTGCACATGAAAAAAAAAAAAAAAAAAAAAGTTCAGGTCAGGGGAAGAGATCAGCACAGTAATGATAATGTAATGTCAGCTGACTGGTGCCATTTTCCTCTACAAAAGCAATAACGTGTCCCCCCAGGGGTCAATCCCGGAGCAACTAAGATCATTCATCTGCTGCTCTGAAGTAGCACAGGAAAAACAACAGCTACAATGATAACAGACAGAAACCTTAAGCTACAAAAAAGCACTGTGGTAGTACCATCAGGTCCATATTGTTTTTTTTAACTATGGCAGAATGTTCCTAAACTTTTACGGTTATTTTTTATTCATAATAAATTCAATTCTATTCGTTACGCAAAAATCACTGATTCCGATGTGAGAAATTGTAGAAGTGAGACATCCTCTGGTCTCCAGGAGAGAGGAAGACTTGAGAATAGAGGTCGGGGGTTTTTTATTGGGCAATAAATGCTTTCACTTCCACTGCTAAACACACACGTAAAGACACCACCCACAACAAACTTGTTCCCTTGAAAGTTAACATGAAACGATTCACAGCCAACAGTCTCCACAATGTGAGGTACTGTTTATACAGTGTATTCAGTGTAAAAAGTATATGAACTTTACTTGATAAAGTTACTTTACGTGGTCTCTAAAGACTTAAAAATAAGACTGAAATGGGACGTGTAAAAAAAAAAGACGTCTTGCTAAAAAATTTATTTTTTTTTAGGAAAAAAAAAAAAACATGCAACATGCATAATTATTCCAATGAAGGAAAAAATAATAATAAGACCATCAGCCTCACTAACTGAAATGACTAAATTAACTATTATTCCATTGCGACTTGTCTTTAAGACTTACATGGGCAGACGCTTAACCTTCATGGGCTGCTGAAGCATCCTGCAGTCTTTCTCATTGCTTTCCTCTGCATCTATGCCACGGCCTGTAATTAACGCACATCTAAAATCATTAACACTACAGCTTAAAACGCCAAAGCCTCTGGGGTCCAAAAACCCTCGCTCTTCTCCTGTCCCCCTCCTCTCTCTTTACCCCTCAGGCTCTCAAATCATTCTCTCTTTTATTTCTACTCTCCTCATTCCTGAGGATGGCTGGAGTCTGGAATTCTGTGGGGTTGAGGGGGACGCAATAAGGGCTAAATCCCCTGAGAGAAAAGTTGAGAAGATTCATACAATTTCAGAGCCGGGGGGAGTGGGGAGAGGGTGTCACATGAAGACACCGCACCCCCAACCTTCACGGGTCATGTTGTTGTGAACACGTCACAGAGAGTGTCAATCAGGAAAGACACAGAGAGTCCTTTCATGGCACGGTTGAGGTTCCAGTGATGAGGGGTATTCCCTAGACCACCTCCTCGTCTATTCCCTTTTCAACTCAACTCAAATTATTATGTATAGATTCAACTGATGACAATTCAACTTTGGTCAAAATTTATAGAGATGACTATGGGCCTTTACTGGAACTAGAGAGTTCAACTCTAACCGAATTCGAACACTGATGACATATTAACCACAAGATATTTACAGATTTGACTTCCTGATACTCCCGAAATACATTAAAAGAAACATTGGATATGCACAGTGACATTCAGCATACAAACGCATTTAAACAATGCAAGTTTGCAGTAAAATTTAAATGTGTGGTGTGTAGTTTCTGCAAACATGATGATTATATTCAAACAGGTTTCCTGAATACTTATTAACCATTAGTTGATACAACAGATAGTCCCACCCCAAACTCACACAATTGGCTGAGTCGGTTTTGCTGAGTGAAGGCAACTCTGTAAGCTCATATCAACAAGACTATGATAGTGCCATAGTCTGGAATCAGCCTTACATTTTACAACTACACATTAAAAGGTAATTTAGAAATTATAATAGCATCAGATAGTGTACGCTAAACAGCACACAATCAGTAACAACAGCAAAGAAGCAGTTACAACAGCACCCTGCCACACACACCACCAGAAGACAGATTTAATTCTTTTTAGAAATCTGTTCTTGCATCTGGCAGGTTTACAGTCCCAGATGTGGACACAGTCTGGCATGGGCCTATAATCCAGCTAATGGCACATAATAACACAGAGGAAGCTGGGAAACCAAGAAAACCGTCACTTTTTCCTCTCCATCTCCCCTATCATTCCTTTATTCTTTCATTCCATCCCTTCCCTCAGCCCTGATCAGCTGAAACACACACACAAAACACACGCTCAGGCTTGCAAACACACATTCCTAGAGTATGAGAAACAAACTAAATGCCACTTTCTTTTGCCTGCAAAGTAACTCCATCTCACCTCAGAGAGCTCAGGATTTCCATCTCCCCGACGTTGACTCACGTCTGTGACTCTGATCAGTGTTTACAGTCAGATGACATCACCTCTTTAAAAATATCTCAACAACCTCGGTCACAATGCAGCTGAAGAGATAACATCCAGACGAGGCACAGACAGGAAATCGAGGACATATTACAGGAGTTTGGCAGAATAATAAACCAACTGACTGGCCTTTATTTGCGTCTGGTCTACGACTATTGCTGTAGTTGAGAGGTTTCTGGCCTGATCGCTAGTAGAGTTACTCAGTACATATGTAGGAATGAATGGTGCTAAGCTAAACGCTAGCATAGTGGCGCCACGCGCTACAGTTATTGAGTGCACACACTGAGATGGGAGAGGTACGCATCAACTCCTCTAAGTTGAGGGAAGAACATAGTGGAATATGGAAAAAAATGGTGGAGCTTTCCTTTAATTCAATTTGATTCACAAAAGATGTTACTAATCAACTGAAATCAGTATCAACAAAATCCATCTTTGCATTGCATATGTGGCACATCTGAAGTGGCATTTAGATGTATTCACACAGACTGTTTAATGCAGCTCAAAGGTGGCATGAATGCATTGACAATGCAATTACAATTACATAAATAATGTTATGAGAAAAGAGTTACATACTAAAAGTGACATATTCTTTAATGTCAGCTTGCATGTCATTAAAACAACACTTATGATATTATTGTAGATGAGAAGGTTTAAACCCCCTAATTATATGAATTCAGAAGACTTGTGAGAACTTCATGAATAAATCAATTTAAAAGTGTTTGACTGAAACTATGCATCTTTAACTACTCACTGTCATGATAACCTGTTAGTGATGGTACTGATTTAACTAACTGGTTTGATTCATTCATTTGTGATTCAGATTACAGTGTTCATGTTCACTAAAAAAAAGTTCATAAGAGTTGTTTGTTTGGGGTATAAGCTACATTGTTGCACTATATGTTTTGATTCACTAAAAAGATCCTGTTCATAAGAGTCATTTTTTATGATTCAAACTACCCTGTTCCTACTGTATGTTTTGATTCACTAATAAGAGTCATTTTCTTCAGGAATCAGACTACAGTGTTTGCATTCTATAATCTTGATTTAGTGAAAAGAACTGACTCATAGAACTTGTTTGTTCAGGAATCAGATCATGCAGTTCAAGTAATATGTTTTTGACTGACTAAAAAGAACCTATCAACCTTTTCCTTTCTCAATCTCAAGCTCCATTTTTGTTCTGTCCCTGGACGCAATTAGGATGTTAAGGATGAGAGAGAATTTTCTCCGGTGTGACCCTGCGCAGCTCCTCCGTGTGACTGGAGAATATGATTCACTCAGCCTGACCCAGTTAAGATGCTCCTCTGCTCCTTGTCAGCTCTCAGAGGCAGGATCACGTTTCATATTGGGATTACGCAACACTGAATTTGGATCCTGGGAATCTCTTTTCGGTCTTCTTTCTCTGAACTGTCCCTCATTTTTTTTGTCCTCTCTCGCCTAGTGTCTTTTCCTGTAAGTTCTGTAAGGTGAGAGTGGATGGAGTTTCAGTGCGGGCAGAAACAGGGTCAGATTTTTGAGCTCAGCTGTGGTGTAACTGCATAATTGTGCCCTCAGGGAGGAAACAGGTCATGCTCTGGAGTCTGAGGTGTCAGTGTTGGGTAACACCTTTATCTGTTAAACAGGATAGTGGTACTGAGATTGGTCTATAAAAAAGCTTTACAACCAAAGGAAAAGAAAATTACAATTTAATATCACAAATGATTCTCTTAGATGGAATTGAGATTTATTGGAGAACATATTTTTTTAAAGTCTGAAATCAAATGTAAGAGATTTCAGAATGATCTGGAACATTTCTCATCAAAATTATCTGGGCTGTGCTGTACACATTTATATTATAGCCCTATACTCATCTTGTTAATAATAATTTCACTTATTTTTGTTTTTCTCTCCTCGGGACTTGCCCTGAGATAAGCTTGATACTAAACTGAAATATATTTGAGAATTCAATTTGGGGATAGTTCGCCCAAAAATAAAAATTCAGTCATCGTTGACTCGCTCTCATATTGTATCAAATCTGCATGACTTTCTGTCTGCTGTGATACAATCTCACCTAACTCATTTTGTTATCATAACCATCAAGTCAATGATCATCGTGTTCTTTATCTAATCTTATCATAACATCCACACTGATGTTTTAACATTACAGGTAATCAGTCTCAATTTAAACTTTTACAAAAGAAGAATTCTACAAAGAATTCTACAAACTTCCAGCCATGCAAAAGTGGGAATAAACGTGCATGTATGTGCAGAATGAACAGGCACCACTCTTCACGCTTTCCCTCCCTCTGCCTCTAAAGGTCATTAGGTCACATTCCTTATCCTGATTTGGGCCTCAGCTACAAACAGGCGAGCTATGTTAGTGTGTATTTTTGTTTCAGGACATCTGTACCAAACATGTTACGCTTAGCAGCAGGTAGATCATCCAATTCATGAAACTTCTAAACCAAAGCATCACTGGATCAGTCTGTATAAGAGGCTCGATGAACAAGCATGCTATGATGCTCAGCAGAAGAGAGAAAGACCCATATTCACTCCTCAATCCTGCCTCCAGCTAAAGAAGGCTGAAGAGATAAAAGGCCGGGAAAAATTTGGTCTCAGTACCTAAAAATCCGTTTGTGCATTCCAATGCACCTCTTCACGGAGGAAAAGGAAGGAAAAACAAAAGTTTGGAGATAAAACATCCACAGCATCTTGAGCAGAGAAACTTCTAAACTCTATTTTTATTTTGTCAATGAAAACAGTTCCTAATAATGTTGAAGTAAAATTAACCATTGAATCTTTCCAAGCACCACACAGTAGTGGTGATACTGAATCAAGCAGTGCTTTTAAACAAATGAATCAAATAAATGGTTCAATGAGTCACAGTTAAAGATCTGCTGAATTTGGAACCACATACTGATTTTACAATTTCTGCCATATGAAGATAGGAAAATGAAGTCCCTTTCATTTTTCAAATTGGGATTTCTTTTTTAAGTCTATGATAGAGTTATGAACCAGTGATGAACCAACCAGAGGCGAAAATACAAACTTTGATCTGAAGCAAAAAAAATCAGACTATAAAACAAAAGTGCAAGACTGTTTAGTGGCTTAAAGCTGCAGTAGGTAACTTTTGTAAAAATATATTTTTTACATATTTGTTAAACCTGTCATTAAGTCCTGACAGTAGAATATGAGACAGATAATCTGTGAAAAAAATCAAGCTCGTCTGGCTCCTCCCAATGGTCCTATTGCCATTTGCAGAAATGCATCGCTCCTGTTAAGAAACAACCAATCAAAGCTGCGGTCCGTAACTTTGTTTGTGTTCAAAATGTAGAAAAATGTATATAATAAGCGAGTACACCATGAATCCATTTTCCAAACCGTGTTTTTAGCTTGTCCTGAATCACTAGTGTGCACCTATAATAAGTGTTTATATTCAGACTATTTTAGATTGCTTCGGGGGTACCGCGGCGGAGTAACCCAGTACTTTTGTGATTCTTCATAGACATAAACAGAGAGAAGTAGCTCCGGCTACGATGTTCTTCCGCAAGACGCAAGCAGTTCTGTTTATTAACCGCTAGAGCGTCAAAAGTTACCGACTGCAGCTTTAAATGAGGAAAGAACTTGAAACATTGTGAATGACAATCAAATAAAAAATGAGGGATAAATGTAAAGCTTCATAAAGATGTTGATTTTGTTGACTGTTGGTAATTTCCTTGCCCTTGCAGAACCAGGAATTTAGGTTGTTCTATAAATAAGGTTGTTATTGCAGAAAGAATCAGTGTTGTTGAACAAATCGGTTGAATGAATGATTCAATCACTCAGCATCTACTAGCTTAACGATGATATGAAAAGATAAAAGTCGCTGTTGGACTACATCATCACTTCTGGAACACTGCCAGACCAATCAAATTCAAGGACTGGAACCACTTGCTAAAACTTATGGGTTTGTTTAAATCTTTAACTATAAATAAAAAGTTGAAAAAAAATCCCACAGAACAATACTGTAGGAGGGAACTGTGGGTTTTTGCTCAAGGGGAATGATGGTGATCAGGGTTCACAGTTATTCTCCATGAATCACCCATTCCTAAACCAGATCTTTACCCACCGCGACTACCAACTTTCTCTGTGCTAAAAGCCTAAATTTTTCTCTAATGGACCATAAGTTTTTTTTCCATAAGGACATCTCACTTGACCTCAGGGTAACTGGCATTATCAATAATTCGGCACAGCCGATTTGATAACGACAAAATAGTAGTACTGACAATTCGACAGATCATTACAATCACTCTCAGGAAATGATGGACACGGATAGAGCAAAGCATCTGATTTTCCAAAGCAATTAGCAACAAGTATTTTGATAACATCAGCTCTCTTCAAATTAGAGAGGTGGTGGACAGAACCCAGAGAGTAAACCAGTGGTGTTAAAAAAAACGGGTTGCTTTGGAAAAACTTTGGAAAAGCTTAATATAGCCTGGCGTTATCACCGGAACTAGACTGAGCCAAAGAATGGTAATGGGACTCTACAAAATACCTACAAGCATCACATTCTTTTAACCTTTGAGTTTGGGCCAAAGGGCTGTAGGGTTGGGAGGGGTCAGGGTACGCCTGTGTGTTTTAAAGGGGGAGTGAGATGCTGACAAATCAGTCCTCACCCTGTGGTCAGGTTATCACCACAGAAAAGTGCATTTCCTTCACAGGACATGATAAGCATCACTTACTATAAAAGATCAGTAGTCTTTAGTATCAGTCCGCAAAACCCATGTGTTTAACTTTGACAGAGCAAGAGAGAGGTTTTCACTGCTGTTTAAAGACTCTCATATTACAGAAGATAATTTCCACCTCTATAAATACTACAACAGCGACTTAAAGGGGAGAAATCGCGTTTGATGCACAGGCTGGAGTCTCTAAAGTCAACAAGTCTGCTTTCTGCACCTCAAGATTGGCTCTGGAATGTCGCATGACGTCATGTATTTGGGATCGGGTTTCCTCTGGCTAGAAGATCCGGTCCACGAAATGATCCTCAACCCTGACTGAATGCGTTTTCTTAAATAATATTTTGCGCCAGTCTGTATTTGTTCTTTCACAACTGTTCACATTTTAACGCAATCATCGTTATAAGAAACAGTTTTCATGTGCAAGACTGCAACATTTAAATGCTCCCATAGAAAGCCCATCTCCAAACAATTCAAAGATTCTTTCAAGTCGTGACAATTTTACGATGTGTTTTAATATATCTTACATGTCTCTTATTAAGTAACTTCCGCCCGTTCAAATTCTCAACATGCTCCAAAAACACTGTACTGCCAGCTCTATCGTCCAGTTCCCACTTTTAATATTCGAAATAATATTACGTTTCTCGAGTTCAATAAGATTGTGAGTTTTAATAAAACACAGCACGGACTGACTAAGTCCCTTTAAAGAACCAATTATTTAGATCGCTTTTATGAACCGGTTCAATTGAATCATTGAAACGATTCGGCTCAAAAGAACGCTATTCTACAATACAAGTTAACTCAGTTTCCCATTAGGACACTTCTCCGAAGTGTATGTGATTATTATAGTGTCTATATAGACGGAACTAGACTTTATGTACACAACAGTCAACATACGTCATGCTCATTGAAATGACGCAAGTAAACAACCCCGCAATTATAAAAGTATACCGACGTGACGCTAAAGCAAACTTGCTGGGAATTGACGTGTCACTTTCCAAATGGCATCTTTACCTGTGTCCTAAAAAAAGTGTTACACTGACAAAGGCATATGAATGCTACTTGTTCAAATTATACAAATAGTTCCCGGTGTAAAAAAAAAAGAAGAAAAAAAAAAGAAAAAAGATTCGGTTTCCAATTCGAGAATTTTCCAGAAAAAATGCAATGGACAGAAACACAATAGCGAAAAATTATGTCATAAAAGCCTCCTCTGTAAATTCTCACTTAAGCATTATAAGTGTCTCTGAATTTAGCTAAAGCAGCGTTAATGATGATTACGAATTACTTTTTTATACTGTATAAAAAAAGTACACAAGATGCACAGTCCATCATTGAAATTATAGACTGCTACTTAAAACACAGCTGTCAAAACAGACACATAAAAGTTAAGTAAAGCAGCTCATGCAAAAGTTTTAAGAGTTTAACGCAACAAGTTTCGTTTATGCATCGTTTCGTTTTCCATTAAATGCACGACTTCCCTTTCCCATCAGTCAGCCGGCTCGCACTTTTCTGCAACTTGAAACTTTGCGAAACAGCGTCTCAAAGCGCTTCGAAAAATGACATTACCGCGTTAATACTTTAAACAAAACACGTCTACTTACCTCGGATTCAGTAGAACTTGCTTATTAACACTGTAGTCCCTAAATGCCCGTGATAGAAAGCATGTCATTCCGTTGCTGCGAAGTCCACGGTGGACCAGAGCAGACCAGAGTGGAATTCCGCCATGTCAATTATCTGGAAGCGCACATGGGGGGTGTAGAAGTGTACCGTATAACACCGAATACTCGTACCATCCCATCGGAAGGAATCAGCCCGGATCATGAAGACAAGGGGATGTTAGCAGGGGCTCTTCTGTTAGGATGGACGAGGACAACGTGAAACCAAAAAAGTTTAATTAAATTTCGTAAACTGGCAGTGTTGTTAAAGTTTGCTTTGAAATAGAAGATTGTTTTACCCTAAAGCATTAATAATAATAATAAAAATATTTTTTTTTGCAAGCTGTAACTACAATAATATTAATAATAATAGTTAGCCTATTTTTTTATATACTAACAATTCTATCAATTCTATATACTAAAACTCATCAATGGTTTAAAACTCACATGCTTTGTCCACAAACGTATTAAATTCCTCTTTGTAGGTTCCACATCCTCAAACATAATATACACAGGATTTTGTTTAGCCGTACATATCCATACAGTGTTAAATTGAATATACTATTCATTACGTATAACTGTATGATATTCCAAACTCATAAGTTAAGCTTTTAAAAGACTTTTGATTTTTCCTGATTTGGGGGCCAAATTACTAAACTTAACTCATTATAAAAATGTGATTGACATTTAACGGTATGAGTAAAAATCTACAGTTGCTGTATTTTTAGTATTCGTTGAAATGCTATTTAATTCAGTTTTTCAACATTTATATATTTTCTATTGAATCATATGTAGTTATCAGTGTGAGAATCGGTGACCATATAATTAAAGAGAAACTACAGCGCCACTTAGTGATCATTACCAATACTACAGCAATCAGATCAGATCTGGGATCAAACCACGCTTTATTAGGACATTACCACGAAGCATGCATTATAACACCAGGATACTGTTAACAAGCACTTCAAAACGAGCAGAATTATCAAGATGACCAATATTAGCTATACACAAAAATATCTCTATAATAACAAAAGCAATAAAAAGAAAATGTATTACAACATAATACCAGTCAATTCAACTCTGAGACCGTATAGTATAGTGTATAGTTTCATGAGATTCTTGTAGCAGGTGCTTATTTTATGTATTTTTTTTATATATCTGCCCCAATATTTATCTTTACCTCAGGATCATCAAATTAGGTAATATTAGGCCTTTTTTGAAAATCAGCAGCAATTTTTCATCTTTTTTCCTCAAAGGCTTTGGACAAAAAAAGCTCCTATTAAATTCAAAGTTCAGGCCCTTCTCTACCCCGCAGTTCAGGCCTTGGACATCAACACTCCCTCGTACCAAAAGAAAGGAAAAAAATAATTATATAATAATTTATAAAAATTTTTAAAATAACCAGATTGTATTTTTCATTATGAATCTACAAATAAAAATATATAAACAAGTGTGTCGAAGCAGGCCCATACAGAAAAAAAGTTAAACAGGACATTAATTGCAATAGCTTTCATTTCTCTTGCTTCTCAAATGTTCTGTGAGCAGATGGGAAGACAAGACAGCTCATGTCTCTCACACTCAAGTCTTGCAGCAGTGTAATTTTTTATGTATGCACACACACAAGCATGTAATTGTGCTCTCTGCCCTAGTTTTGGGTGCAGCTGCATGTAGGCGTGACTTCTGCACAGATGTGCATCATCATGCCTCAGAAGTGGACTCCTTTCTGACTGAGTGATACATTCTGAATGCATGCATTTATTTCCTTGGGGAATAAATAATTTGGACTGGAATCTCTGATTTTCAGGGTAGAATCTGTAGAACAGGGTCTGTGAAATGGTTAAATATAAACATAAAATAACTGAATTACACTAATCATGCATTTAATTCAACTTACAAGTGTCTATTTTGAACCAATTTGTGTAAAACTCAAGACTTCATCCACAAAATGATTTGCTGTTTGCAAGTTCCAGATCCTCAGACCATACTGTACTTTATTTGGGATTGTTACATTTCATAATTTCACACTTCCATCAGATTCCACTGTGTCATCAACATGCGATGCAAATTGGTGTTATAATATTTATGGTTATATTATATATTATCATGATATTTCAGTCATGACAGTGTAGAGACAAATCATAAACCTTGCCTACTTATTATTTTGTTGTTGTCGTTGAAGTGTAAAATTGCGTGACTGAAATTTGTAATGAAAAGCATATAAACTGTATATTCATTCATTCCCCCCTGTATATTCATTCATAGATGGTGCACTGCAAACGGATATCTGACGTAAATTCAATGTGACGGTACGTAATATTTTCTAAAATAAAAGTCTCTGTCTCTATGCTGAATCCAGCAGAGATTTTTTTTTAAATTACCGTGTTGTTTATTAAAAAAAGTAAAAAAAATAAATTTTTAATTTGTTTTTGTTATTTAATTAATACAAAAACATAAAACCATGAGTCAGGTGCACTAACTGTTCTAAGAGGAAATAAAAGTTAAGCCATTAAAATATAAAATTAATTTAAAAGCAATTTATAAATGCTTTTAAATTAATATATAAAATTGCACCGAAGAAAGAGCTCTGCTGTCAGAAACACAACTTTTTTTTGCTTTGTTTTTTTTGTTTAGAGTTTTGTAGATCATGACCTTGGACTGACTTCCCCATTCGGTTTGGTAAAATACTACTCGGCTTGGGGGAAGGTAAAAAGGATCGAGTCCAGCACGACCGTCCAAGTCACAGAAGCGTCTTTTGGAGGAGTGGAAGCGCGAGACGAGTGTTTGAGTCAGCTGCTGCAGGGCACGAGCACAGCTTGAAAAGAAGCGTTGTCTTTTTCCATGGAGGACGATGGACAGTCACCAGTACAACTAGATGATAGTTCATTGTTTTATATATTAAATTGCATAATAATTTCATGCAAATGAAGAATTTCGTTGCATGCATTAAAAGTTGCAGACAAGGGAAGAGAGATTTGTACATCAGTCTCGAGGCGCCCTCATGTGGTTGAGCAAGGATGTTATTTGAACTTTTCTTTTCATTACACTTTTTAGTGATATTTACCTCTTGATTTGCTCTCTGTTTTTAAAGAGATGGAACCATATTACCTTCTGTGCATGACTATGGCTGAAAAGGTAGAGGCAGTCGTATTATCTGTTGAGTAAGCAATTTTCTGGATCGTGCATATGGTCTTTGTATTATTAAAAGAGTTATTTACTAGACTCAGTTTGAACATTTTTGTTTAATTGATTGTTTAAGTACAGACTGCCACCAGATGCATGTTTTCCAGATCAGTATAATTATGTTTTTCAGGCCTCGAAACATATTCTGACAGCCGAGGTTGGTTCGGTACTCCATGGAGCTCGCTTGCTCTCTCTCTCTCGTGCTCTGACAAATATATGTTTCCCATTAAGCCAAGATATCGCGGATGAATAGCATCAAGACTGTAACTAATAGATGTCACCATACTTCCCAAACGATTAATAAAAGCATAGAAAGATAGTTATTTTGTATTTCACGGTTTTTTTTAATGTTATGCTTAAATGTGGTTTACCCTGTGCTTCAGGCCCTGGACTTCAACACCCCCTCATACCAGCAGAACGCCCACATTTCCATCCTATACAAGTTCATGGCCGCTTTTGGCTGGACTACCTAAATGGTGAGCAGAAACTTTCAGTTAAATACAGGGAATTTATTATAATTGTTTAGCTAATGTCAAAATGAATTATACAGTGCAACTGGATTTTATAAACAGGTATAATATTAACTCTAAATTTATATTTTAGTTTATTTGCATAAACACTTAAAATGCACAATAGAAATATTTACCATTGTGTGGCTTGATAGCTTTCTTAAATTAACAGACTTTCTGAAAGTAAACATTGAAACTGGTTGATTTATATATTTACAAATCTTTAAATTAAATATACAAGGTTATGACATACAATGATACAAAATGAGTCAAATTAGTATTTTTACTTTTGCAAAAAAAAAAAAAAAAGAAAAAAAAGAATGTATATTATATAAAGACTTTTGTGGAAAGAAAATCACAATAAAGAGTCAAATAAAAAAGCAGTATACGTATTTACGTTTAAAAAAAAAGAAGAAAAGAAAAGAAGAAGAAAATGTATAAAAGGATGGAAGGGGGAAATTAAAAATATATATCATTTTTGGCCTGCCAGAGCTTTCAGGGACAGATATAATTTTAGATGGATAGCACATGTTCATAAAAATGACTCTATGCCATAAAATCTTTTTTCAAAGCATATCATCATGTTTACATATAACTTATGACTGTTAAAACACAACACTACTGGGAAAATGTTCTAAGTCCTGTCTGGGAATTGCGACTTCTTTGGCAGTTTCTTTGCTGCTGGCAGTCAGCAGTTTTGACAAAAGGGAATTTCCTAGAAACCTAGCGGTGTGGTGGTTTAATGAAACACGATCTGGAAGGGAGTATTTGAGGGAAGCTATCTGTCACTGCTAGCACATGGGAACGCCGAGGGGGGAGCAGATAAGCGGTTCTCACTGGTTTTCCCACCTGTGAGACCTTTACTGTTATTGCACCTTTTGTTTGGCTTTTTTTCTCTAATTGGGAGTGTGGGGACAATCATTTTGTTTGGATGTGTTACAGACAATACTATTATTCTCAGGGAAAAACCTTTTAAACAGATGATCTTTGTAATACACCCACGTTTATGTCCTCTTTTCTAGCTCTTATTGTTTTGTAACCACTCTGCATGCAAGTTTTTCAAAAATGATACGACTATCTTCTTTCATGTGAGTCAGTGTAGACTGGAATTATGTTTCTTTTGATGATGTGTTTTGGAACCGTCTTGATTATGTGATTTCTTGGCTACAAAATAAACCATTGATGATAATTTTTTTTTTGTGAAAGATTTCACTGCCTATAGGAAAGAAAAATCAATCTCATATTTGTCTCTTTGTGAGGGATCTCAATTTGAAAAACTTTATATACAATGCTTTTTTGTGGAAGACTTTAATTAAAAAAAAGCCCATTTCCACCACATAAGAATGAAACAATTATGTCATAAATCATATTTATTTACATAAAAAGTAGAAATTCTGAGATACTGAGTCATGTTTATTAGAAAAAAGGTCAAAATTATGAGATAAAATTGAAATTATGACTCATAATTATGACAAAAATGTTATATATTACTTTTCATTGTATTTAAAATTTATGATTTCTTTTGTCATAATTCGGACTATATTTGTATTTAAAAAAAATAAAAAAATAAAAATATATACATATATATATATATATATATATATATATATATATATATATATATATAGTGCTATAGCAATGCTGAGGTCATAAATTTAATCTCCAGTGACAAACCGATAAACGTATACCTTGCACCTTAATGCTGAGCTGATAATATACAGAAAAGAGACATAACTGAGGAATTATATTGAGGTATAAATGAGCTACGTCTGAGCTATAAACTTCTCTGGGTGTGTCTTTTTTACTGAAATCAAAAACATACAAAACAGAACAAATAAACTCAGAAGAACTTGAAATGAACTTTGTATATTTCTCTTTTGAATTGACAAAACCTCTTATTTGATTCAGATCCAGTGTTTTTTACCTCTGTGGTTGCTTCTCAAAGATTTTCTATGTGACTGCGACAGAGGGGTGAATTGCTAACTCTTTGCTAGAACACAGCAGAGTTAGCCTGCAGGCGGAACCGAGATTATCCTGCTGACTGGAGTAACCTGTTATCGTTCGTGCTTTGACGGAGAAACTGGAAAAAAGCGGAGATGTTTTTATGTGAACCTACTCAGGAGTATGAAAGGTCAAGTCATAAGGCCAAATTGTGAGGCAGTTCCTGTTCCCATCAGCTGCGTAACCTGATATAAATTTTCAAACATGGCATAATTTGCATTCAGGAAGAGTTTTCATGCCAATGTCTCAAATCCCCACTAGTTTATTATGGCACACTGTAATACAAGTAATAATTAATCAGGAAAAGCTGTGTGAATATTTCAAAGGAAAGCAAGGCCCGAGTATTTCACATACCTAGCACTTGGAGGAATGTTATCTTTCGCATTGTTCATTGCTTCCTGAATTTAAGGGTAGTTGCTTGTACAGAGCCAGGCCGCCCATTTTTCTGTAAAGCAAATCAAAGTCAAAACTATTAGTGCAATATTCCTGAGATGATGACAGTTAGACACTCACTGACTCATTCAATTGGTTCTCAATAAAACTTATTAATTGGTTCATAATTCACACTGAATGATTGGTTTGTAAATTGGCCTGGGCTGAATTACCCAAAAGCATTGTAAGCCTAGTTGGCACCAAAAGGTATCTTCAATCTACTTGGCTTACAATGCTTTTAGGAAACGCAGACCAGGCCAATTCACAAATGAATCATTCAGTGTAATTTGGGAACTGATTCAAAAATCACCATAAAGTTCACACTAAAAAGAATGATAATGATAACTATACAAGCCTCCACACCAACACAGTAACATTCTGTTTATTGTAAGTTATTTTGTCTGACACATAAAATACTCTAGCTCTTTAAAGTCAGATGGATTCGTATATTGGTTGTCAATGTTTTTATCATTTAACAGCTGTAAAAATATCCTTCTGAAAGTGCTTCTGATGATATTGCTCCTCTGTGTCATTTTTGCCATAGCTGTGGTGTGGATGTCGCTATTCGCATATATTTAAAATGATTACTAAACCTAATTATGACAAACAATTATGAGAATTGATTTGAAATGATCATATAAAATCATAATAATGACTTAAAAACAAAAAATAATGTCTTAAATATTACTTTTTTTAAATCTCAGCTTCAACATTTTATCTCATAATTGACTTTGTAGGTCTGTCATAATTTATAACATTTTGTGTTGAAATAGGTTAAAAGGACTTTTCTCATCAATACAACGTACTATTTCATAATTGCAACATGTCAAAATTATGACTTTTTGTGACATTTCTGATGTTTTATGTTAATTTAGACATTTTATGTCAGATTATGACTTTCCCCATCATATTTCATCCCATCCTTTTTTTCCATTCTTTCTCATGCTTTGTTTTATCCTATCTATGTCAAGAAAATTAGACTGCTTTCTCTTTAAGAGAATAATTGTCTCTGAAACAGTACATTTACCTTTTTTTATATAATTAAAAGGATGGTTCAATTAAAAATAAATAAATAAATAATTAAAAAAACCTCCACTATTTACTCACCCTCACGTCTTTCCAAACATATATGACATTCATTTTTTTTGTGGAACTGAATAAATGTAAATGTAAATTAATAATAATAGCAAATGAGTGAATGATGACATATTCTTTAACTGTTACATTAATTGTACTTACACTGGCGCTAACATTACATCATGTACATCACTGAGTGGTGAGACATTCTGATGAACATTTGAGCCTGTTTCATGTACCTTTCAGTACTTGACATGTCAGCTTACGCATTTGCAAGCAGAGTCAGAGTGTAGCTCATCTATCACACTCCACCCAAGAATGACCATATGACTTTCACAGCTTCTTAATAGAGAAATACTGCCAAGTGTAAAAGAACACAACATCCCTCTAAGCCTTCACATTTTTATCTATCTAAATCAGCCGAGGAAATCTTCTCCTCCTTAGTGGTTCGAGACAGACTTTCTCAGCGATCTCTGACCTGAAGTGCATGTCTATTTGAAAACGTAAGTAAATATAAATATAGCATGCATTCATTTCAGCTCTGATGGCTATGGATGGAGCGAGGGCAGGCCGGCCCTCAGGACAATCCTCCCACATGGCGACGTGGCAATCAGCATCAACCTCTGCCTTTTTCACCCCAAAGGGAAAACTAGGGAATCTCCCTGTCTCCTTTTGCTCTTACTCAGGAGTGATGTCACTGAGAAGTACAATACACCCTTGTATCCTTTAAGTCTCTTGGCACTTTGATTGCATGACTTAGGCATGTCAGAATATCATTTTAGCCCCCCCCCCCATGACTTTATAGCTGCAACAAACGATTTTACTCTTTTTACCACTTCCTAATTTCCTCCTGCTCTATTTGCCATTTTTGAGAATTTGACACTAACAGGAATTTTTTTCAGGCAATAAAGTGCCCCCCACCCCCCAATTTCTTTTCACGAGCCATATTCCTTATTCCCCAAGTGTAATTTAGCACTGATTCAAGGCCCTTTAACTCTGTGACCCCCCCCACCCCATGTTCTTCCCAACGGATATGATCACACATTCATCAGCGCTCTGTCAAGTCTTTACGGCCTCTGCAGCTTAGTTTAAAAATCCCTAAGGAGGGAAGACCAGCCCTGAGGTCCTATTGTTAGTTCTCGCTTTAGCTTGCTATCAGTTTGGAAAAGTGCATAGTAACACAATGATATCACAGTTCAGCTCTATATAACTGCAGTGAACCTAAGGCTGATATGAAACAGCCCTGAAGCTTTTTGTCTAGCGGAATTACATTCAGGACCTTGAGTGGTGCTTTCCTGTTTAAATGCTGCTATGCTAGGGCATGTTGCGAGAGTGTTGCTATGTGTTCAGAGAGGTTGCCACTAGCCAGGGTCTTGCTATGTGTTCTGAGTGTTTGCCAGAACATTGCTATGTGGTTTGGGGGAAGTCGTCGCCTAGTGGTTAGAGAGTTTGACTCCTAACCCTAGGGTTGTGGGTTCGAATCTCGGGCCGGCAATTCCACGACTTAGGTGCCCTTGAGCAAGGCATCGAAAAGTCTTACGATTTCACATCCAAGTCTTTATGAAATTCTGCTCCTTATGTTTAGTCCAGGATTTTTTTTCCCTTTTGAAAATCGTGATAGTTTACAGTGAGAGAGTGTTCCTGTGTGTTCAGGGGTTGCTTAAACATTCAGCTCCTAGAAAAAGGGAGTCAGTGGGGAAAAATTTTCTCTCTTGTGCAGGACATAGGTCAATCATGGCGCCAGACTACAGTAATGTTTCATGGGCAGAGGAATCCCCCTCCACTAACTCCCACACCAACAACTCACACCCACCCAGTACACACACACACACACACACCCTCAGATCTTTCTGCTTATGTATGAATGCGGCAGGGTCACCATAAGCGTTGAGTTTGTCACTCTTTGGCTGCAGCTTTTCCTGGCGTCAGCTAAAACAAACCCGCCCAATCTACACTTTGCATTCACTTCTGCTGGAAAATCCCAAGTTTCCGGCCCGTCCACTGGTCGCCTGCCGTCGTGTTTCTTTTTTTTTTTTTCCTTCTTTGTGTTCCTCCTCCTCCCTTCCACCGTGTCTGTGCCAGATATGCTCAGATCCACAGTGCCGCTCGTTGCATTGTTAAGGTTGCCTGCGATCCAGAGCAGGACATGTCAACACCATGGCCTTCAGAGACCGCAGTTGAACGCAGCTGGCTGACAGAGATAGAGTGAAAGAAAGCGCGAAAGAGAGTGGAAAAAGAATGGGTGTGGAAACAATATATATTTGAATTAAGAACAAGGTTTATACCAGTTTTTCCATTGTTCTACATGCAATGAGATTTTGTTTAACTTTGTAATCTCTTGCTTTTGCTTCAGAATAATGAATCATTGTAAACGATCACCACAAGCATTGTTTGACTCTACTGCCAATCAAACTGGTTATTCAAAATGAACCTATAAAAGAGCACTGCTGATCCTTTAAGGAGAAGCATGCCCTCCATATTTTTTGCTGAGCTTTACTTTTTAGGAGGAAGTCACAGTCATTGTCCTAAAACATTGCTGAAGCCCGTTTGGTCACCACCGTTCATCTGCTGTTGATTATAGAAGCTGATCTAATCTCAGCGTGACACATCTGGCACAAACAAGTCCATGAAAAAAAAGCAATATTGGGTAACTTTGCTGAGGCTTGTGGAGCAGGATTGAGCTTTGGAAGGCCCCAATCCCGCTCCGCTGTGAACTCCCATTGGGAATCAGTTTTAAAGCAACTATAAAATGGTAATGTTAGAGAACATGTAAGCACCTCCAGGTTAACGAGTATATATGCTCTGCTGGAAACAGTAGTGCTTTTTAAAGAGTGCTATTCATATTTATTATGTCTTTAAACTTAATAATCACGCTCACGGATGGGGGGAAAAGCAGCACTGTTTTTAATTAAATATTTTGGGGGTTGTATAGCGTACATGCATTTTGGAAAATTTGTTCGTTGGCTTGGAATTGGAAGGTACTCTGTGTTATGGAGCACCTGGAATGGCATAAGCAAATCATTTTGTCATGTGAAAACTATAGTTTATACATAGCATATAGCATATACATGGTTGGACAACAGGAAGAAAGTGTGGTTTCCCTTTTGGACCCTGAAATTTAGAATTGACTTTTTTTTTAAAGGGGCCCACCTAAACCTGTCATCAAGTTGATGGGAGTAACAGAATATCTCTTTAAATCAGATGGCAAGAAATGGTCAGCCCCAAGAAGCACAATACATGGAATACCCCCTAGACTTTGTAAATGGGACCAGATTGCAACCACATGTTAAAAATCAAATACAGTCAGAATTTGGTCATGTTTTCTCAAACAAGAAAAACACAACATTTACAACAGAATAATACTTGAATCTGTATGAAAATCAACATGTTTCTGAATGAAAATACATCAGTTTATTAAAACAAAACTGTAAATAATTTAAACCCTGTTGGAAAATCCAGCGCTTTGGAACATGGTAGATGGTTTCTAGATGCTGATGCAAGTTGGTCATTAGTTCTAGTACAAGATGTTTTTCCAATTTAGACCAACTAATTGGACCAGCTAATGATGATCAACTTACACAAGATATAAATTAGTATAATACAGTCTAATACTTAACCCTGCTAAGCCTTTACATAAGGATTCAAAGCTCCATTTAAATTTTGGTGGGCATTGACATAATGCAATGCAATACAACAATGACTGAGAGGTGTACAAAATAATTTCTCAGAAGTCTGTTGTATCACATTTGACACATTTTAACAAAAAAGAAAAAAAAAGAAGAAAAAATTGTGTAGGAATAATTAAAAAAAGAAGAAGAAGAAAACACCTGCTAAGGGCAAGAACTGTTAATAAGATGACAGAAGACATGAGTACAACATACTCTTCACAAAGGTTTATGATGTTTATAATTAAGATTCCTAAGAAATTCATTTCTCATATGTGATAAAGCATGGTCGAGAGGGTTAAAGGAACAATTCACTCAAAAATGTTAATTCTTTCACAATTTCCTCACCTTTATGTTGTTTTCAGACATGTCTTCCATTGAAGTCAAACAGAGATGATTACACCATTCACTTCAGCAGTTTCTTTCTGAAACACAATAAAAGTGAACTGTGATTAAGCTTCACTGTCATTGTGCCAAGCATCTCCATTTGTGTTCCATAGAATAAGGAAACCCCCGGGGTTTGGAAAAACTTGAGTGGGAAAATGACGACAGCATTTATAAATTTGGAGTGAATTGTGTCTTAAAACGGGATTTTCCATCAGGACAATCATGATTTAATAAGACGAGTTTTATGCTAAACTACGAAACTTTCACAAGTAATTATTATATATTATGATCGCATTGAACAGAAAAGCACAAACGAAAGAGGCTTTAGATGTATATCGTTACAGGAAAGTAAAACCTGCACTTCGTTTCCTTGATAGTCAAGCGCTGCCCCGCCTCCATGTTTTTTTCATATGTAGAGAAGGAATTCTACCCCAGCTTTTGTCTCGAGCTGCAGTAACACACGCAATGGTCAGCATGTCAAGCTCACACACCATGCAGTATATCGGACTCCTGCTGCTGGCTGCAATTCTCCTGCAAACAATAGCCGTGGCTGTGACTTTCATATACTTCAGCAACGTCTTATCGACGGTAAGGGCCGTTTAAATTACGCGTTTTCATGCACGTTACCTCAGAACTTGTGTTAAGTTTGCCTGACCGCCTTGCTGTGCATGTTTCACATCGGAAATGCACACTTTAGAGCAAATATTAATTGTTTGCAAGCATTTCTCGCTTCGTTTGCTGAGGTTTCTGCCTGCATTTTGTTTAGTGGACAGCTGCCAACAGGTCGCTCAGTGGAGACTGAAGTGCAAGTTGAGCAACAGGAGTCGACAATCAATGGCAATGCACAGTTATTTAAAAGTATTAAAAAGTCAGCATTATAAAATATAAAATGCAAAATGTAACGTTTTATGATTATTATTATACAATCATTTCAAAATGAGCACATAATGTTTTGATTTGTGCATTGTATGCATAGAAAAGATTGTATAATTTCATAAAATTATAGAATGGATAGATCTATGATAATGGCATGGATTGGCATTTTATCTAGGCTATGCAAAACATAATAAATTGAACATACCGCGTCTTGTTTGTTACATACAATGACGCAATTTCAAGCAAATATAATTTTATAAATAGATACGCATTATATAATTATCTTAGACTTGTATGCAGGTAAAAAAAATATACCATACATATTAATTGTTAGTAACGATAACATTTTATATTTTCATGTCTTATTTTTTTTTTTGCGATTAATGGATGCAAAAATAACCAACCAGTCTTCAATTAAAATCAAGTAGATATAATGAATTGATTTTGCATTGTATAAAAGAAAATTATAATTTTATGAAAGTATAATTTCTAAAAGTATTAAAATATATTTGCATTTTTTGTGTACAAACGAGAAGATCTAAAGCAATTGCCATTTTGACTGCCATGGACCTACGTTTGAATTAAATATAAATAAGTACATGCAATATCATTGTGTTTGCTTTTTATGCATGCAAAACAATAATTCATATTTCGTGCAAATGCTAAATGTTTAACTAGTAGGCAACACAAAAAGCTTTTTGCTTGGTCACCGAGCGGAATATTTAGTTATAATGGTTTCTAAACCACAGTCTTAATAACAAAATATACTTTTTTTTCATCTTTTACAGATGAAAGAAACCTTCTCCAAGAGCAGCGTGTCGTGTCTGATGCGCGCTAACCTCAGAACGATAAAGGGGCAGGAACTGAACGCGGATGAGGGGAAAGACGACCCCTGCTGGCAGGTCACGCAACAGCTCCACTTTCTGATTGAAAAGGTATCCGCTTTAGAGGGGCCGTGAATCATAAAGCTGGCCAGGGTGTAGACAATGAGTCCATTTATGACTTGGATCGTTTTTCCTTTTTTAATTAATAGAGGAATTTCCTTAATTTTTCCAAGCTTAAATTGAGGAAACCCAAATATGAGAAATAGTGCATTCACATCTTTCAGTGTGAAACTTAAATTGAATCTTTTATAAATTGTATTTTTTTTCTCTTTCTTTCTTTTTTTTTTAACAGTCAATGTCCAGTCGTTACCAGAAAGAAATTTCGTCTGCCGTCAAAGGTATTTCATAACACATTCATATTAAGTTTATAAGAAGACATAAACTATGAGTGAATTAACCTTTGGGCTTTTACCAGATGAAGTCTCGCGTGTGCTTCCCTCATTGGTGATCCAAGATCAAGATGATTCCCCTCGGCCTAAAATCGCAGCACATGTGACAGGGAGCTATATACCAGAAAAAGATGGAGGAGGTATGTCTAGTTCCTGGAAATACTTGATTTTTTTCAAAGTAAGCTTTGTTTATTAGCTGCTGGAATTTGGTTAAGTTTGAGTTCTGCGACTCTTTTCTGTTTCCTTTTTTGTACTGAACTATTACAACAACAACATATCGTTTATCTTTGGGTCCACATTCACCTTTTAAGTGCACCAATATATGCTGCCAGACTGGATTACATCCAGATCAGATAGAAAACCACTATGCTATGCAAAAACAGCATGGCATCCCTGCAAATAAACATCGGTTTAATGATAGCATCCATAAAAGGAAGCTCATAAACCTTTAATGTAGGTCAGAGGGCGTCTTCCTTCTTTAAAAAACCAAACAGTTTCATCATATCTCTGTGGCTGTTTGCCTGAAACAAAAAGCTGGTTTGTAACTCGAGCCGAGTCTTTGAAACAAGCACCCCGTTCCGTTTGTCTGCCAAATGCTGAAACAATGCAGCTTTTCTGTCAAAGCCGACCCATAATCCTTCTCTCTGGCTTGACAATGCAGGTCAACCGAACAGGAAGGTGTACGGCCAGAAGATTCAGTCGTGGGAGTCCGAAAAGGGTCTGGCTTTCCTCCAGAACGTGGAGTTAAGCGATGGAGAATTGGTGGTGCCGCAAGCCGGGCTTTATTACATCTACTCCCAAACTTATTTCCGACACACGCTCATCGAGGAGGATGAAAGCGACCGCAGGGAAGTGGACGGGACGTCAGGCGATTCGGTTCGGGGGAAACCGATGTTGCAGTTTGTTTATAAAAAAGTAAGCTCGTATCCGGTGCCAATTTTGCTAATGAAAAACGCTCGGACGACCTGCTGGTCACGTGACGCAGAATACGGACTGTATTCCATCTACCAAGCGGGGCTTTTTCAGCTTGGAGGAGGCGACAGGGTGTTTGTGACGGTCAGCAACCTGAGCACCATCGACATGGACGAGAAGTCAAGCTTCTTCGGAGCGTTTTTGGTCAGCTAGTGATGCCCAGCCAGAAAACAACACATCTGGTGGTTTGTTTTGAGCTCTAAGAAGAGCGACAAGACTCGGCTCGCTCCGTATTTCTACCTGAGCTTTCTTTGAACAGCTGCCAAGCGCCTCAAAACATTTGGACGCGCTTGCCGAGATGCTCCTTCTCTTGCCAAAACAGTTAACCTTGATTGACGAGAGCTCGGAAAGGTGCAAATATTTGGCACTTTTTTTTACATTCGGCCAGCGGATCCGATCTTAAATCAGCTCCTTGGTGAAATGTGTCGGAGTTCAAATCCAGCACGTCTGCCTGGAGGGGCGACGGATAACGAGGGGCTTGCCAGGACATTTAGGAGTTGTTTGGACGTGATGCCTCTGTCTGGGCAGGAAAAAGGAAGGTGTGACTTTAAGCAAGACTTTTTAATGTCTGTGGAAGAGCTGCAGGCTTTTCTTGTCCTCTTTGGACCTGTGATTGTATTAGACATCTTTTAAAGACAAACTGCATATTGGGATTTTCTAAAGACTTCAAAATCATGCCTTGATTGTATTTTTTAGCACTATTAATGTCTGTATTGTGAGTGATTTTTATATCATAATACATTCCTTAAGCATGAATCTTGTACATTAGCTAAATGTGAAAAAAATCACTGTGACATTGTAAAATGACTTTTGTATATACCTTTATTTTTATCAGCGCTGAACATAAACTAAATATTTCTGCATTTTGGTTTGTTCTTCGTAGTGTTTCAGTTTTATTGTAACATTTTATCAGAAACTGACTTTCAGTTAAAAGTAACTATGTACGTTACAGTACACTGTGTTCTTCACTTCTGGGTATTTTTCATACCCAGACCTCAATTCTTTGTATTAAATATGTACATTTTACATAATGTTGGCAAAACAATCATTTGGTTGTTTGATTCATTATACCTTTTAAGACCATGTAACTATATTATTTCAGTATGGTTTCTAACAGTTTGAGTTAATTTAATAATATTGTAACATATGTTACAGTATTGATGCAGTAACATTGTCTTCAAATATGATTGTATGTGTGTGTATGTATATATATCTCACACACAGCAAACAATATATAGACTGATGTTATATTAGGTGATTTTTTTTTTTTTAATCAAATATTTTCAACTATCCAATCCTGTAGCTCAATTGGTAGAGCACTGCGTTATCAAGCACAAGGTTGGGGGTTCGATTCCCCGGGAACACAATAGGTAAAAATTGATAGCCTGAATGCACTGTAAGTCACTTTTAGCGTCTGCTAAATGCATAAATGTGTTCGACTCATTTTACTTAGTCAAAAATCTGTTTCTTATTATAATGGTAACAAGTTTTTATGGTAAAATTGATTTGATTTACTACACCTATTTCATAAGAACAAAGAAGTTATGAATATGCTATGAGCAAAATAGTAATTCATTTTGTCTTTATTCTGCCCACTTGTGGTAAATGTTCACAAATACACTTACTGGGCCGAGATCCATAACATTACTGCACTCCATGGATTTGTTTGATTTCACTATTAAGGACATATGATTCTAGTTTACCATCCAGTGAACATGAGTGATTAATAGTTATATTTTTAACCTCTGATATTTCAATAGCAATATAGATGGTTCAAAGGTACTGTAGACAACGCCGCTACACAAAAACATACTTATTAAAATGCTTATAAATTATGTCAGGTCCTGTAAAGTGATTGAAGAAGAGCTCCCAGCTCAAACAATGCCACCTCCACAAGCTCAGAATTCATGTTATGCATTTAACCCATCCAAAGTGCGCACACACACACACACACACACTGTGAACACACACCTGGAGCAGTGGGCATCATTTATGCTGTGGCACCCGGGGAGCAGTTGGTGGTTTGATGCCTTGCTCAAGGAAACCTAAGTCATGGTATTGCCAGCCCGAGATTTGAACCCACAACCCTAGGGTTAGGAGTCAAACTCTCTAACCACTACGCCACAACTCCCCACTTCTTGTTGACTTTATCAGGAAAAAACAATCAAGTTATGCACTCACATATGGACAACATATGTTTCATTGCAATGTCTTGTGATTGTAATACACTCTTGTAATTGTTTGCAGCACCCATTGTTTAACATTGCATGTCTGAGCAGCTGTGTTTAGCTTATTCCATTTGCATTTAAGTTTGGAGATATATATATAGCCACACTCATTAATACATTAATCATTGTCAATGATTTATAACAAAATTATTTAAAACATGCAATGCAACTTCTGCGATAAAGTGATTTTTGAAATGAAAGACAAGAGTCGTGTTGTTGGGATTTTTCTTTTTTGTGGAAATATGTTACATTTATATTACAGGTATTTAAATGCCCCAAGAAAAAAGACAGCAAAAACTAGCACAATCAAGACAACAACATAATTTAGACAGAAAAACCGTACATACTGCATCTGTGTGACTTGCATCTGTAGAAATGGTATCCAGCTGATGCCCTGGGTGGACCGTAATCTATGTTAAGTGATACCCAATAAATACTGCAAATGTTGTTAATGTAACTTACAAAATATATCATAAAATGTAATTTTTAAATCGAATTCCTTAAGTCTGTGTACAAAAACTGTTTATAAATACAACCAGTCTCTACTGATGCTGTAGGGTACCATTCATTTATCAGGTCTCATCCCCTAACCTACAAACTGATAATCTTCCACATATGCACATATCGTGACCCACAACAATGAGGTCAGGTATATCTTGCCAAAGATCATGCCTTAAAGATCACTTGTACTTTAAAGTAAAAAAAAATAATAATAATAAAAAAATAAAACCTTTTACAAAAGAAACTCTTGACTTACAGTATCCCAATTCACCGCTCCTTCTTAAGTTGTGCAAGAAAACCAAAACGAACAGTACAAACGATTTTAAGGCACGAGCTTCAGCAATAACTAATTTAATTGATAATGTGAACTGGAACAGAATCACAGTAGCTGCCTTATCGCTGACTCTGCTGGCATCAGTCCCTCAGCCCCATCAGCAAGTCGGTTTGGAATACAGGGCGATGTTAAAGGAGAATCATCTGGTACTCAGTCAAACCTCATGTCCAATGGTTCATCGAATCCTTTGTCTTCGTGTGGCCCCGTAGCCAAGAAGGAGGCCACAGGCGAGCCAGCCGCCGTGGAGACATTGAGCATCCCGCCGGCGCCGCTACCTGTGGTGTTCCGCACTGCGATGCTGGTGACGTTGATGCCCAGAGTGAGTCTTGTTTGCTCGAGTGCCTTCTCTGGCACAGCGAAAGCCTCCAGTTTTTTTTCGCCATTGGCCATGTAGGAGTTCTGGCAGCCCCTGCATATGCAGTCCAGACAGGCTTTGCGGTTGGAGTAACAGGGGCATCGCTGTCCACGGCACGTAAGAACACTTGGGTTTTGAGTTGCTCTGCCACACTTGCAGCCCTTTTTCTCTTGTGTCTTTTTGTACAACACTTTCGTTGGGCTCCCGGGAATGAGGGCGTTAGTCAGAATCCGTTCTTTTGTCTTCTCCTTTGACTTTGGAGTGCCTTGTTTGGACTTAGTGTATGCCTTTTTGGGTCCATGGTTGTCAATGGTCTTTTTGACAGTTTTAGCAGGCACCGGTAATGCCTTGCCCACCTTAGAAAGGCCACCACCGTTGGGCACCGCCGCCATGTGGGGGATAGTCGGAGTGGGAGATTTAGGTTCGGACTTGATTGGAACATGGGCGGAGGCGCCCAATGTGGGGCCGTGGATGAAGGTGGAAATATGTACGGGTTGAACCTTCTCGCTGTCGCTTTCTGACCGTGAGCGCTTCCGGTTGGACCGTGGCATTCTAGGTGTCACTGCGGAACAGGATATTCCCAAATGTTGTGGATTCTTTTGGGACATTGGGTGCTGGGGGACAAAAACGTCCTGCGAGTCTTGCGGGAGAGAGGAGAGCTGCCGAGCAGAGTTGACCAATGCAAATGGTCCATTCAAGTTTCCTGAAGGTTCAAGAGTCGACTGCAATATTGCAGGACACTCGTCCTGGGCAACGTGGTCTGGTTCTAGAGTCCTGAGCACTTCCTCTACACTCAAGAGGAGAGTCCCGCCATCATGTTTAATATCCTCACCAAAGCCACAAATGTCCATGGTGCTGGTACATAGTTCCTCGCCAGCAGCTGCCACTGCCTCGCACACAGGGATCTCATTTGTGAAACTCTCTTGTTTCACTGCGTCGCCCCCGCTTTCCACTGAGTCTGGAACACTGGCCTCTAGTGAAGGTAAACTGGCGGTCAACTCCTCCACATTGGTCAAACCATTGCAATCCTGGAGGCCATTCACTCCTAGAGGACTGAGGTCTTGCTTTTTGATCTCTGTCGATGGGGACTGGCCCTCATCGGGGAGAGTTTCTGAGGTCGAGGGTGTAGGAGACTGGTTTGTCAAGCTCAGGGATAGTGACTCCTCCTCCTGTCTGTTGTCCAATGAGAGTCCCTCATTCAACAGCGCCAGGATGTCTGGGGACCCTCCCACAGTACTTGAAATGTGCTGGGCGAGAGGAGAATCTGCGATGTACTCGCAAATCTTTCTGTAGCAGTCCACCAAGATGCACAGCTGCTTGTTCTCCTCAAACTGCTCGTAGTCTTTACACCAGCTGCACGATGGTTTCATCATCATCTTTTTACCTTTACATGATTTACAGACATAGTGCTGGCACGATGAGTTGGTTGGAGCAATTGGATCTTGTAGCAAATTGCCTAAATAAAGAAAGAAACTATGTTTAGACCATGAAACAACAGAATAGGTATTATAACAACACATCTACACGCTAATTATTCAAAGATGCTGGAAGATGCTGTACCTTTAAAGTGATCATTCCAATCACAGTTTAGTGGTTCATTACCAACAGAATACATGCACTACATTGCATCTACATAAGACATGGTTCTGCAACATTCAAGAAAAACCCCATATGCATCTCAAATGCATATGCATTGTTTTTATAAACACATGCGTGTTATGTAATATAATATAAATATTAAGCAATTACTGATGTGATTAGAAAATATACATGGATTATCAATAGCTATATTTTAAGAAAGAAAAGAAGCAATGAATTACCAACTCATTCAAAATAATAGCACTGCTGCATACAGGGTTCCCACACCTATTGACCAATCAATTTTTGAAAACAATCAATATATTATTTGCACCGGAAAAGTGCATTTCCAACTAATATATATATATATATATATATATATATATATATATATATATATATATATATATATAAAATTCAGCATAAAATTATATAAATAATATGATTAAATAATTATCTATAATTTATATTAACATATATAATGTTTCAATGTTACAGAAACCCAAATAATAATAAAAAAAATTGTTGGATATTAAAAACAAATTCTAACATAAAATTATAATGATTTGAAATAAATTTCAAATATATACATTTCTAAATAAATATTATATATACACTATATATGAACGTTTCCACTGAAAAACCTGTAAAGATGGAATCTGAATAAATGGGCAATCTGTCTTAAGCAATCGGTTTTATCTGACTGAACAGGCAAGCCATTACTATTCAACCCCCATACATCTATAAACACAGAGCCTGTATGCACTGCTGTGTGTCTAAATACCCAGGCTCCAGTTGTCATTGTGGGTCAGGAATCTGTGGACTGAATGGGGGTGTGTCATGGTCGGTGGAGCTTTGAGAGCACCTTATAAGCATGCAGTGATCAAGCAGAAATGATCAAGCAAGCATGCAGTGATGAAGCAAAATAAACGGGCTCTCACCACACACAAGGCAGGCTAGAGACTGTCTGAAAAAAGGCAAGAGCTTATAGATTTCCGCCAAAGCCTGGGGGTCCCGGGGATCGCACTGCAGCACCGACCGACAAGCTGACACGTAGAGAGTGGTCGCATTCACCGGGTTCATCTCAGCAGTGTCGAGCTAGACAGATCCAGTTCGGGGAGGAAAAAAGATTAGGAGCGACAGTACGAGGCTTCAGCCCACGTATCATCAATGTCGATGAACCTGCGCGTGCAATTCCGTCGAGTGTGAAATGCAGGGGAGATTTCAGCAGATATGGTTGTCTTTGCGTTACATCGCATGCATTAAAACCACTCCATCTTAACGTTTGCCCCTCTTCCACGGCACGAAATACGGCCAAATCATCATCGTCGTCATCGGATAAAAGCACATCCACTATGATCCGATTGAAAACACATTCAGCGATGCATTTGCACAATTTCTTGCATTATTATTTTTTTAATTCAACAACAACACACTGGCGGCGCTCTTCACCCCACCGGGCCTGCAATTAGGTTACCACCAGAGAGCACAGATTGCCTCCTTGTCTTATCCTGGATGAACGCAGTCCTTATTTGGAGTGCTACTCCATAGGTTTATATATTATTCTTGTCGTGCGTACATGTAAGTTAATCAGCCTCAGCTCATAGCGACAGTACACAAGCACCGTCACTCTGTTATTGTCCGCCACTCTTCATAGCGCTGCAAAAAAGAAAACAGGCCGCTTTTTGTGCAACCGGTCTTCCAGTGCGTTAGGCTGCCAGATATTCACCGTGCATGCTTGCGAAGGGATTCCAGGTCGGGTGTAACAAAGCCCCGTTGAGTTAGCTGCCCGTTTGATGTCAGTGTGAGCTGCGCCTCGGAAACAAAAACAGGCCGCTTCGCTTCTTTTTAGGATGTATCCTGCCGTTTTCCTTTCGTTCGGGCGCGTCGCACGAGTTACGCGTGATAAATATGCGAATTTAATATCCACACTATATGCACAAATTATTCTTTGGAGACAAAAACGTATAGATATATATTCAGTAGCGATATTGAAATGTATTTGAAAAGGCTTATCCCCTCCCTTCCTCTCTGCGCATTAGAACAAGGAGGGGGCGCTGCTGTGAACATCTCGCGAGAACAAAACAAGAACGACTATGGAGCTATGGAGCGGGATGCTTCCGTGATAGTCTCGCGATACTTTTCCCGGCATGGAGGTTGTTATTTAACTCGCGAGAAGAGAACGCAAACTAGTGTGGGCGACTGGTTCCCTTGGTTACATAAACGTTATAATGTGGGGCGTGGCCCTGAAAAAAACAAATAAACATAACAGACAGCAAGTAAAATATCCAGACACATTATTAAAATAGCAAAGTACGTGAAATTATTTCCCTACACTTTACATTATCTATGTTTTTTTTGTCATTTCAACAGCGCAATCTAATGCGTGCAGCAATTAATATTAAGCTGTGAATATTATTTCCTTTCTGCATGGCATACTTTTCACAATACTTCATTACACTTTCAAATGTCTATTACAACTACCAATAACATTAGACTAATTTAACTGAACTTTGTAATATTTATAGTAATGTCACATAGTTTTAATTATATATACATGATAGGTAAAAATTTATACCCTGAATGCACTGTAAGTCGCTTTGGATAAAAGCGTCTGCTAAATGCATAAATTTAATGTAATTTTTATTAGCATATTTAAATGTTTAAAATTCATTATCATAACATATATTCAAACACAGCGTAGAATTTAATTTAAAACCAGTTATATTACCATCTTTGAATTCAGTTTGATTATTTCCCAGTAAAACCAATATTTGTTGACAATCCTTACTCTTCCTTTCCTATGTCTCAAAGAGAATGAGATTGTTTTTTATTTTATTTACATAGATATGCCTCACTGATGTTAGTCCCAAAGTTTCTGAGAATAATCTAAACAAATACTGCATATAGCAACAATTAATGTGTATTAGTAACAAGGTAGGTTGCACAAAATACTTGACAATACTTTTAAATACTTTTATTTAAACATTTTTTGTTGTTGTTTTTTTTTTAAAAAAAAGCAAAGTTTGAACAGTTAAAAGGTTAAAATAAATGACAATCCCGTTGTTTGATCGGAGTCTTGAAACAGAATTGTATCTAAAAGCATTGGTCTAAACAAGGATTCTGACATCACTCTTCAATCCCACACAGGCTTGTTCAAAACCTGCTCTGTGGATATTCAGATGGACCTAAAAGCCCAATAAACGATTAATAAATGTTCACAGCAATACAGTATTGTGTGAAAGCTACAATGTTTCCAAAAAAGCACAGTAAAAAGGTAAATCACTGAGCAGACTAAACAGAGGAGGTAAACATGTCTTTAAAACGAGAACAAACAAGTTCTTCAACACATGACCAGTGTCTGAATGAATGAATACTTCGATGTACTTCCTCCTGAAATAGCCGCATACATCCGAACATTTTTAGTTTTAAAAAGTTGTCCTGAACAAATGTGGGCTTTGCTTTAACTAATCTGATAAACGAAGTAATCTAACACCAAATTCAAGCCATAATACATTAAGGCCAATAGAACTTCTGGACAAACATGAAAAGAAAATAATCACGGCTCTAGCTTATGAATGTATGCTTTCTAAATTTCACCCTGAACAAAACCGGAACATGAATGGGTGGTAGTCTTAAAAATAGCTAGAAAGCAGTGGAGTCACAACACTTCTGTCCGAACAAGGTCTGATTAAACCACATCTGCTCTGAGAAATCACTGGATGTGAAAAACAGGAACCGATACAGTGGAGATGTTGCTGAAATCGTTACACCAACGTGAGACCAGCAGATTACAGATTGTTCAGGCTTTCTTGGTCCTTATGAACTGAGGAAATGCTGACTGACAGGAAAGGCTCACAATGGGATTTTGGCCGACCACAAAACTAAGAAAGGAAGCTCACATGCTTGAGTAGTTGTGTGAAAACTGCTATTAAAACACAAAATAAACATTGACGATGTGATTCTTGTTGGTTGCTGGTTGTGATCCCCACAGAGGCTGAAATCTCGCTCAAAACATCTGCATTCCGAATCCCTGTTAGAAGACGACGACAAGGTAAATTGATCACTATTCAGAGCACTGAATGAAAAAAGCATGTTCAGAATGATGTTTAAAACAAAACAGGGTTTCCATTTGATGATTTAAATGTGGTAATCCTACAAAACAAGTTACATTTTTACACCTAGATCTAATTTACATATTAATGTCTTAAAGGTGCACTCACAGCATCATCTTCCATTATGGCAGTAGAGTCAAAAAAGTCTGGTCTGAGTTCAGCTCTTTCTCTCCGGTTTCTCGATGCCGGCTAAAACGTGGAACGGACACATGAGCAAAAATGACCTCAAGGATCTAATCTTACAGATGAACAGATGTTGTCACTTGAGCCGTAGTCTTGGCTGTCACCAGAAACATTACAAATGCACTAAAGAAGTCACAAAGCAGAGCTCAGCACATCTGTAAGCGCTTACCAAATCTATCACCATCGTATCCTCGAATTCCTCATTCATGTCCTCTAGCTGACCGCGGGAGGACATCATCACGTCCTCGAAGATGGGCTCGGCGTCATCTTCCATGAGGCCTCGTCTGAAAGGAATAACGAGTTTTAAGGATACGATAAACTGTAGTTTTCTAATCAGGCATTCATTTCTTAAACTATACTTACGCTTACTCGAATAAACTATATATCTAGATTTGTATTATTATATATTAATACGTTATTATTACTGTATAAATGTCTTAATTTTTTATTATCTAATAATATATAATTAAATCTATTTTATTCTGACAGTTATTATAACTTAAATATCTTCCCATTTAATAAGTGTATGCAATACATACTTTTTTAACTGGATTAAATTAAATGTAATTATAAGTAAGTTTTTATTATTCTATAAAATTACTATTTTAACATATGTAATATATAAATATATTTGTTAATAATAATTTACTTATATTGCTGTTGCTGCCTTTTTATAAAAGCAATGAGCAATTTTTTTTACATTATTTATACATGTGTGTGTTAAATATTGTCTTATGTAATTATATATTTTATTATGTAACATCTAATCTATTAGGATTAAAGGGGGTTAAGTCATTGCACACATGGTTATAATTGCTGTGATGACTTCTCATGACTTTGGTGCTTTAGTAAAGGACAAAAAGCTTTCTGAAATGTCCACTGCTTAGCATCATGGTCAGTTTGAGTACGTACACCTGCTGTCTCACTCCACCACTGCGTGATTTCATGTAGTTCATCCCTCCTCTCTCTTTTCTGTTCACCTCCTCCATCTTCTGCTGATCCAACCATGACATCTGCATCTGAGGACTGAATGTGAGGGGACAAAGTGATGCGAGAACAGTGTGAGAATTGCTTCAGCAGGAGCTCAAGTTACATAAGAAAACGGCACGTTCTGCATAATGTTTCTCCTGTCTATCCTTCAATGTGAAAAAAAAACAGCTGTCTGTTTTTATTAGGCTTTAAATCCATACTTGTGCATGTAGTCTGGTTCTGAGCCTGGTTCCGACGAGTCTTGGTCTGGGATGTGATCCGCTGCCTGTCTGGGATTTTCTCTCAGGGCAGTGGATGTGAGCTGTGGGGTGTGAAGGGCCCCTGGTGTCTGCAGTGTGTCATTACGCATTACCCACGGACCCTCAACAGTCTCTTCTGTCAGGTGACACAAAAGGACATCAATATCAAATCAGATTAATCAGAGACGATGTGAACACTATGAGGTCAGGGACAAATGAATAATAGGACATTTTATTTTATTTTGCAGTTAGATTTTTAAGATTAATACATTTTGTGAGCTTCACAACTCTTGTTTGAAAGATCAGAAGGTTTTATTCTACCTTCCGGTCGTCTTTTGTTCTGTGGTGGTCGACCCCTTTTGCTGCGGACCGTGCTGGCTTTGCTGGTAGAGCTGGCGCCGGTGGTGACAGACAGTCGGTCGTCATCTCCTCCTGTCAGAAGGGAGTTCCTGTATGCGATGAGAGGCAGCCAGACGTCCTCTCTTCTCTCCATCATATACTCTGTCATAAACTTCTCCAGATAGGAATGACTGTGGCATGAACACATTAAACAGAGTGAATCTATGTAACATGCACAACACGGTGCCCAATGTCTGGACACAGTTCGGTAATGTTCTCATTATTCTAAATTGCAAAAAATAGCAATAATAAAGACTTCAAGGGACAGTCCGTCCAAAAATGAAAATTCTATCATAATATACTAGCCAATCATGCAATACCAAACCATTTTGGTTTCAATTTTACGGACAAAAGATAAAATCGTACTGAAACCATTTGGTTACTAACATTCTTCAAGATCTGTTTTTTCATGTTCCAAAGAGGTAAATGAGGATGATTTTCATTTTTGGATGAACTAAATTATACACACATAAATCATCCTCAAAGTGTTTTAACTTACACAGTCTTTTTGTCCTGTCGCAGGAGTTTGGAGGAGAACTCACAGAGCACCTCCAGGAAAGCCAGGTTCGGTGGAGGGTACTCTGGTCCTTTCGGATTCGGGACCTTGAAGGCGAACTCAATCCCATCCCTGTGTTTGTTATATAACATTAGTTCATGCAAACATTCCCATTAAACATCTAGAGTTAAAAACAACCGAAGGTCATTAAAATCAGCTCTGGTTCTGCTATGAATTGCTTTTTATTCTTTAGATATAAACTGTGCAGTAAAGTGTTCCTGTAGCTCAATTGGTAGAGCATTGCGCTATTAAGCGCAACGATGGGGGTTCGATTCCCCGGGAACACATGATAGGTAAAAATATATAGCCTAATTGCACTGTAAGTCGCTTTGGATAAAAGTGTCTGCTAAATGCATACATTTAATTTAATTTTAATTTAAAGATGGTGCATGCCAAGTTTCTTACTTGTGCAGTGTGGCCACGGCCTCTCTGGTTTTGATCTGGTCCAGCCCAAATGTGAGTGCAAAGCGACGGGCCAATTCCTTAATGCCGCTGACATGGGACGACGTTCGGTCCAGGTTAGGTCCTTGGTCCTGGATCAGCTCATTGAAGAGCTGTAAACAAACGTGTCACATTGAAATATTGAAGCATCAGGGAGGAAATTTGTAAGTTGTAATCAACTGCGAAAAAAATAAATCTCATCCTAAAATCATATCCCATACCTGCTGCAAGCTGAGGATTAGGGTCTTCGCACACTGGATCTTGTCCATCTGTCGGGCCTTACTCAAGGTTTCTTTGATGATGTCTCCATAGTCATTGTAATACTGAAAAATAAACACCAGTTATTTGAATCACGTTTTAACCATACAGAGGTGTGCGGTTTAAATGTATCCCAGTTTTTCATACCTTCATGTATTGTTTGAAGATGTCAGCAGCAGCAGGCATGTCCACAATGTCGTAGATGATTAGTTTGCAGAAGGCGGCCAACAGATTCCTCCTCTTATGAAGAGCCTCAATCTTATTGGCTTCGTCCTCTTCGTCACCCTCTGAAATTGAACAATTTAAGGCAGAGACTCTTTAAGAAATATTGATTAAATGATGTATAGTGCATGGCAAGTACACTACTGCTCAAAAGATTTTCTCTTTAAGAAATGATTCATTCTCTTATATTCACCATTCCATTTATTTAATAAATTCAGTAATATTTAGAATAATTATTTCACAATAATTAGAAAAATGTAACTTCTATTTTTAAAAAAATGTAATTTATTCCTTTAATGGAATAGCTTAATTTTTCAGCATCATTACTCCAGTTTTGTTGCTGAAAAAAAAAGGAATAATTTAATTCAAATTCAAATCTTATCATCTCCAACATTTAAATGGTAGTGCTTATTGTTTTTTTTTGGACACCTTTCAGAAATATCAACATATATTTAAGTGCTTTATAAATAAATTCTCCAATTCCTTATTATTTCACTGTCTGAGTCTCAGGATAGTTCTGATCACAAAAGTCCAGGTTATCAAAACAGACACACACCCATGCTTTGATTTTCATCATCCTGGTCGATAAACACATGATCCAGGACAAAGTTGAGCAGTTCATTCTGCAGAGCACTGTCTGGGTTGAAGACCAACGGCTGCAGAGCTTCTCGACCGCCTGCGACCAACTGGTGACTGAAAATCATCAGCAGGTCACAAAGCAACATGAAAGCCTGTGGAGATGAAACAGACAAACTCTTGAAAAGAGTGACTCATAGCACACACTGAAACTGAAATTTAAAGGGATAGTTCACCCAAAAATTTAAATTCTGTCATTACTTTTCCTCATGACTTTCCAAACCGTTAGATTTTTGTTTATCTTTGGAACACTAATTAAGATATTTCTGATGAAATCCGAGAGCTTTCTGACCAATGTCCCCTCTAATGTTTCTTTCTGCCTGAGCAAAACTTTTCTCTATTGGGCGGACATTTCACCACTTGAGCAAAACCACTACACTATACCAGACCTGTACAGTGCACACACAAAAAAATTATGTTTTTATAACTTCTAACTTGTGTGCTATTTATATTTGTGGTTACCTGAGTGTTTTTTTTTTACTGTGCTGTGTTCGCTAAAAAAAAAATATTTACACAGCTTAGAGGGAACACTGTTTCTGACCCTATAAAACAACTGTTACGTTCAAGGCCTAGAAAGGTAGCCAGGACATTGTTAAAACAGACCATGGGACATCAGTGGTTTAACCTTAATTTTATGAAGCTATGAGAACACTTTTTGTGTTAAGTCGCTATTTTTGTTTTCTTTTTGGAAAAAAAGTCTTCATAAAATTACGATTGAAACACTGATGTCACATGGACTATGTTAACGGTGTCCTTACTACGTTTCTGGGCCTTGAATGTGTCAGTTGCGTTCCGGTCTATGCAGGGTCAAAAAGCTTTCAGATTTCATCAGAAATATTCTGTTTTCCGAAGATGAATGAAGGTCTTCTAGGTTTGGAACAACTTGAGAGTGAGTAATTAATGACAGAATTAAATGTTTTGGTTAACTATCCCTTGAACATCATAATTAAAGAACACCAGCAAAACGTTTGTCAATAGGTGCGTTTACATGGACACTTTTTTTTCATCGGAATGAATTAATTCTGATTGACGAATCCGAACGTAGTGTTTACATGAACGCTGAATAGAGTGATCGGGTTGATGTGCGCGTTTACATGTCACAAGCTTCTGATCAGATTTACTCTTACATGAATACACAGAGTTTCCCGCTGCTGTTTTAAAAAGCACACGTTATATTTATCTACTTCGGGTCCTAATTAGGCGACGACCAGCAAATGAACTGTTGTGCTGCTCAACTTTGCAAAAAAAAAAAAAAAACTAGTAGTAAAAGTGCCTCTTCCCGCATTCAAAACTAGATGTCTGTTGATGAGAGTCTTAAATGAGGACTGGTGGGACGTTATCGTGTTCCACTTCACATACGCTGAGTGAAAGGGGACATTTATAATGACAGGACACTTATTTATGACACTTTATTCACCAGGAAGAACACCTCGTTCCGCGCGTCATACGTCATTACGCTATTTCTATGTTACTGCGCATGCGCTGTCCTTTCCAATTTCGGTTTTCAATACGATCAAGTGTTTACATGTCCTCTCGCTCGGATTACAAAAGGGATAAACCACCCTTTACAATCCGATTAAAATTTTAGTTGGATCGAGCCAATTCAATCCGACTGACATGTTTACATGTGAATTTTTTTTTCTGATTGTGCTTCTATTACATAGTCCTATTACGATTGGAAGCGTCCATGTAAACGCAGCTAATGTCATTAAAATGCCTTTACACACCTGCTCTTTGACTGGAGTGTTCACATTGGACAGGCACTGTTGGCAAACTGCTAGAAAAGACTTCACCACCCTCCTTAATGCCACAAGATCATCCTGCCCAGGAAACACATATGAACTCTGTCACACATAATTCTCAGAGAACCTAAATAAATCAGACTTATGTACTGGGCAACTGTACCTTTGATGGGCATCCTTCAGTAATTTTCACCAGCTGCCACAGGATGGAGTAATGAGAGCACTGCAGAGCCTGGACAGCAATCTGACCACAAGACAAGAGAATAAAGATTCAACACTTAAAGCACTGGTTTACAAAGGACTATTCTATTATAAAAATGTTACAACTCATTCCTAGTTATTAATATTTGTGGTTTTTCTAAAGTAAATCTCGTTTATCAAGCTTTTATTTTGGTTTTGTATACACTACAGTTCAAATGTTTGGGGTGATAAAGTCTCTTTTGCTAATCAAGGCTGCATTTATTAGAAGAGAATACAGTGAAAACAGTAACAATGTAAACTTTAACTTTTCTGTTTTAATATATTTTAAAATGTAACTTATTTATGTGATGCCAAAAGGCAGCCAGAGTCTAATAAGCCTTAAAAAAAATATCATATTGCCGATTTGATACTTTAGAAACATTTACTCTCAATGTTAAAAACAGTTGTGCTACTTAAATATTTTGTGGAAACCATCATGCCTTTTTTTGTAGGATTCTTGAATTTACAGCAAGTTCAAAAGGACAGCATTTATTTGAAAATATAAATATATATTGTACATTTTATTTCATGCCAGTTTATTCAATGTTTTTAAATTTGAACGTTCAAATTCCATTAACTGCCATTCATTTTCATTGTTTAACACTATACCTGCTCTGGCATGGAGCCCTGTTCAATCCCCATCTTCAACAATCGATAACAATTTTTGAAAAGGTCCCACTTTGTAAGGTCATGTGCACTGGAAAACACAAAACAAACCTGAATGAAAGAAGTTCTGCATTTCAAAAGACAAAATCAGAGGGAATTGGTATCTTACTTATGGAAAGCAGTGAGCTTCTTTAGCGTTGAAAGAACATTATAAATGTCATCATCATCTGCTTCATCACCCTAGAAATAAAGAAATATACAAAGACAGAATATAATATCGAATGCATAAAGGCCAGTCACTAATATTCATATATAAGATGAAAAAGCTGCTCTTTCACCTCCTGCAGAAGGTCTTCTACTGAGTGAGCGAATCGGTCCATGAGCTCGTCGATGAGTTGGCTGCGAGCGATATCCACGCGGTTCATGATGGTGTATTCTTCACTGCACAGGATGCTGTAAGTCTTGCTACATGCCTCCAGAACCTCCATCTCAATGTGTTTGTCCACCACCACCCGGATCTGCTTCAGCAGGGCATCCAGATGCTAAACACAGCCAGAAAGACACAGGAAAAAAGATCAGAAAACAACTAAACACAATGTGTCAGTAGAAACTTTTATGTCACAGTAGTAAGAACTCTAAAAGACCTTTTCCATTCGTCCTGAACTGTAGACTTCAAGATCGAAGTACTGAGGGACCTGAAGGAGGTTTGCAACCTTTTCAGCATCAGCCTGGTACTAAAGGCAAAAGCAGAACAAAGATGAAGCATTTCTCCTGTGCCATTCAAAGTCATTCGTTTCAGCATCTTTATGCCATCACAAGCTAGCTAGTATTTTTCACATTTATGCATGTATATTCACTACCACGCAAAATTATGACCTTTTATTACAATTTAAAATCATCTAAAATTCTGATTCAACAAATATTTGTTCAAGAATGTTAAAAAACAGCGGTGTTGCTTAATATTTTTGTGGAAACCATTAAACTTTTTCTTAGGATTCTTTGAAAAACAAAGTTCAAAATAATTATTGTATTATAAGAAAACTAAATATTTTTTAACATGATACATTTCTTTACAGTCACATTTAATCAATTTAATGCATCCTTGCATTTTTTATTTCATTTAACCATTTCTTAAGCAAGAACTTTTAATATGCAAGAGCATATTAGAATTATTTCTGAAGAATCGGGTGATGCTGAAAGCTGACAGCTGAAGACTGAATAAAAAGTGAAAAAGTGACGTGACATTCAGCCAAGTATGACCAAGATTCGAACCCACAACCTTAGGGTTAGGAGTCAAACTCTCTAACCACTAGGCCACAACTCCCCACAAATAAAATACATTTTAAAATATATATATATATTGATATTCTCCTGCATCATGAACTTTACTGACATTACTGGACCTCGCTACTTTACCTTCGAAAGCAGCATGGGCAGAGCTACAATCAAGTGTTCAGTCAGTCTGTTCTTATCGTCGATCTGTGTCTTCTTCTCTTTGGCAGTGAGCACCTGAGGGACAAGAAGAACAACAACAGAAAGTCTTTAAACCTAGAGTCTATAATATGTCTACATTAGATACCAATTCTAAGACAACGTACCCTCTTTCCTGTTCCTCTGCCCACAGGCGGATGAGCTTCGGCTGCCTGTCTGATGGTACAGACCATGAGCTCGATCAGTGCGCTCTCATGCCGGTCTCCCAACACTAGCAAAAACCCCACAATCAGACAGGACTAATGAGCAACACAAAGATACATGCTAGTTTCATCCAGAGAGATCTGAAATAAATGTGGGTAGCTGTACCCTCTTCCCCCTGCAAAGGGTCCTCCAGCAGGAGCTCGACCATGCAGTCCCAATCTTTCAGCAGATCCTGTGAGCTGTCCCACAGACTGTCCACCAGGTACGCTGCATGCTCGTGAAGCTACCAAACAAGACAGGAAAATGGTTAGATAAGCAGCAATAACTAGGGTTTTGGGAAATATCAGGAGCTAAGAGCTGGCTTTTTTTTTATGAAGCCAGAATTATAATTCAATTGGCCAGACCACAAAGGAGGTGGAATTAAAATTTGAATAAAAACAGGGCTCCTAGTACAGTCATCTGTAAATGTTAACATTTTCTCAGGGTTTTTTCTTCATTGATTTTCTTGAAGTGACAACATACAGAGCCCCTAAAATAAGACTTTCCTAAGCCCTCAAGATATTTTTTTGTGCCTTCAAGAAACTCTTCACATGCGCATGGGAATTTTTTTGCATGCTACAATTTCTACAATTCTGTGCATCACTGCCACCTTACTATGAATAAAATGAGAGCATGGATGCACATGAATTTGGCTTTCCTTATTATCACTAATATCAATGCCTAAAGTCCAATTTAACACATCCTCTTTGGTGGTGGAGAAACCATGACACGAAATGGGCTGATGGCATAATACAGGTGTGTGCATTGTCCTATTTGACAGTTTCAACGGTCTATAAAAAAAAAAGACTTGGTTCTGTAAGAAAAAAAAAAAAGGGCACAAAATGTGGCTTTTGTTAGGGCAGTATGTCATATTTCAAGGCCTTAGGTCTCTTTGACGCATACTCTGTGGAGGCCAAGAAACCACACCGCGAAATGGGCTGATGGCACAATAGGGGTGTCTTCATTAGCACAATAGGTATGTGCACATCCAAGTTTACCCAATGTGTTCTACTTTCTCAAATTCCAATTCTGCGTCCAGTTTGTTACTTTCTTGGCACACATCATTTGTAAATAATGAAATCAAATTCTAAGTGAAGAAATGAGCTAATAAATGAATGTCTGGTGAATACAGAATGCAGCCTGCGTATAAAACCACCAAAATAAAATCGGAATTTCTCTCACCTCGCTCTCCAGGAAGAAAAGCACTAGCATTCTTATAAGGTTCCCGTTAGGGCTGTTTCGGCCTCGTCTTTTCGCCAAAGCCTCTTCAGCCTGAGGGTCATGCCTGCTGAACAACCTGCAGCCAGACGCAACAACCAACTGATCAATACATCGGAGAAGTCTGCTGTGCTGCCTTCATGTTTAAAAGAGTCAAATGTGGCCGTCGAAAACACAATCATTCATCTCACTTTCTATGAAGGAACTCTCCAGCTGCTACAGCAACAGGACGATGAGCTGAATACACCAGATGGTAGACGTTCTCACAGTCTTCATTAGACAGAGCGTCCTCACTACCACTAGAGGAGGGGAAAAAATATAGATGGGAGAGATTTAAGGAAATAGAAGATAAATATTATAAGAAACTCAGGAGAGGCTATTTAAGGAACTATACTTACTATCTATACAATACATATTTTTTAAGTATTATTCTATAATATAATAATATTATTACTACATTATATTATGTTTTATAATCCTCTCTAATGTAATATTATATAATATGATATTTAACATTGCTATGGAGTCAAAGAATCTCAAAAAATAAAGACTGCATAAAAATACTTACTGCAGAATCAAAGTGACAAGTCGTATGGCCTCTACTGCCACATCATACTCTTTATCCAGTGTCATGGACACAATACGGTCCTGAGGGGAAGGAAGTGACATCATGACGTTTCCAAACTGATGACTACAGCACTCAGAAACAGCACTTTTGAAAATTGTACTGGAGATTTCAGAACTGTGTTTATATATATTACCTTAAATCGATTGGTGAAGAGCTCAAGTTTGGGGTAAAGCTCTCTGTTGGTGTAGAGAGTCTGAAGGGCTTTTAGACATTTGAGTCGAACTTCACCTTGCTGTAAAGGATTACATGTTACACAATATTCAAAAATCTAGATCAATAATATTTCATCTTGTAAATATAATTTTAAATTGTATGATATGCTTGATAGATATTAACGCAGACAGATAAATAAATACTAGACTAGAAAGGGGGGAACGTAATAATACATACTCTGTCATGTAGCGTCCAACCCACATACTTCAAGTAACTGTCATTGAGAAAAGCATCACTGTATAGCTTCATCCAAACGCCAATCTCTTCTATGCAAATTGCTCTGATTTCTGCTATGGCATCCCTGAAAGAAAAAAAGGGAACACAATATGAAATCCACAGGATTATGAAACATATTGACTTATTGGTTTCTAGTCATTTGTGATAATTAGATAAGGATTTCTAAAAATCAGTCTGATTCTTCAGTGACTAACTCACTGATAAATCATTCAGACTATGATTATTGAAATGCTTTGACTTTGACACTGATTGGGGCAGAATTTGTTCACAAATGGGGTCCTACCTGCCACTTGTATGCCACTAACCTGTAACGGTGAACAAAAATACCCTTGAAGATTGAGTTCATCATGTTCTCGATCTCATCTTGGTTTTCTTGTAGCTAGATGAAAAACAAGAAATCGGACTGAAAATCTAATTCATGAGACGGCAGAACAAAACTTGGACGAAAAGGAAGCCATCTCACCTCTTTCCTCTTCACCAGCAGCATTTCCAGCTTCTCATTGGCTCTTTTCCCTGCAACCTTATTCCGTTCGGCCTCATACTGCCTCTGTGTGTTATCCTGATTGATGCTCAGGTTCAGAGCAACATTTACCAGTGCTGTCATCAGTTTCATTGCTGCAGCAGAAACAAGACACGAGACAGAAATTAATAACAAGACTGCAGTAGCAGGTTTAACTTGAAGGTCAATGGTGAGTGACTGACCTGCCAGCGTGCTGGTGTGTCTGAAAGCTCGGACCTGTGAGTCTGAGAGCCCAGTGAGCAGAGAAATGACTGTGTCCATCATGTATTCATCATAGATGATGCTGTACTGGCACTGACGGATCAAAACCATGATGAACTCGCAAAAGTTATATCGGAATTTCTTCCATTGTGGCCCTGCCATAGTGAGAGGGTAGTCGCCACTGTCCTGGATTAGACGAGCAGAAAAAATTATTAATTCATTAGCACTGCAGAATTCAGGTGGAAGAAATATGGTTAAAAAGAATAACAAACCTCATCAAACTCCTCTGTCATCTTTCTGATGATTTCAGCATTCTGCATGTTCCTGAACATCTCGATCCTTACAGTGCCTGTGGTTGTTTTTGAAATTAATTAATATGTTTATTCCGCAATAATGCGTTGAAATTGATCAAAAGGCTTTTATATTGATACAGAAGACATAAAATAAATGTGGTTCTTTTGAACCTTTATTTATCAAAGAATCATGAAAAACTAAATGTATCATGGATTCCACAAAAAATGTAAGCAGCAACTGCTGTCAAAAAATGTATAATAATAAGAAATGTTTCACCAAATCAGCATATTAGAAGGATTTCAAAAGGATAATGTGACACTGAAGACTGGAGTAATGGCCATCACAGGAATAAATTCTATTTTAAAATATACATTTTTAAAAACTGCAATAATATTGGACAATATCGCTGCTTTACCATATTTTTGAGCAAATAAATGCTTTTTAAAACCAGACTTTTAAAATGGTAGAGAAACTGCAGATTAGTATCCCTGTTTAAATCAGTCTTATTAATATAGACTTACTGTATGATGGTGCATATAGATGAACCTAAATATAACTGTAATTTAATTTAAAATTGCTTTGATACGGTCACATTTAAAAAAGGATCAGGATGCATTAATATCTTTTTCTCTTCTAAATCCTATGATTGCAATTGACCATGATTCATAGTTTAAAAAAGCAACTTGGGAACTGTATTGTGAAATAAATTAGATTAATTACCTTTACAGCCAGAACAGTGAATGAAAAAGTTGATTAGATCTAGGAGTGCAAGGTCTCTGTCTTGCTTGTAAGATTCAATCCAGTCATCAATGACGGACTGGAAACAAATGCAAAGAAAAACAACAGTCACTTGATTCTAATCTAATTCCACCTCAAATAGATAGAAGCAGACAGACACTTGGCGTGTTGCATTTTACCTGCATGGCACTTTTGCCTTGTTTGACCACCTCAAACAGAGTGCTGGGGTCTGTGCCTTCTCCATTCTGATGGGCCACTCCATTCGCCCTCCTCCCACCTTTATCAACTGGAGACCTTCGAGCCTTCTTACTGGCCGCCTGGCAAAAAAAAAAAAAAAAAAAAGATCAGAAAGAGTGGCTGGTTGCATGCATTTAGGGTTAAAATGAACGCAATCAGTTGATCTGCTCATCAGTGGTGGGCTTACTCCTTGTTTTCCAGGCCTGCCTCTCTTTTTCTTGCCCTTTCCCTCCCCAGAATCTTCCAGCTCACTGACGCTCATGCTCAGACTCACAGTGTCGCCTTGCCCGTCATTTGACGAGTCCCTGCTCAGCGTAATGAAAAGGTTTATTAACATTGTTGTGCACATTTATATCAGTGGCCATCATTTTAAAGAGTTCACTTACTGGAAGACAGGAAAGTCTGAGTTGATCATGTTGTGTCTTCTGATAAACCTAGGAGACCTCTATAGATGAATCACCCAGTGCTGATGTGAATGTTTGCGATTCTTCAGTTCAGGCCCAGAATGCTTCAGACCTGAAGATGCATAACCTGAAAATTGAGAGAAAACAGAATCTCAGATCAGAATGATATGAAACATATTTGTGTGCAGATAAATGCAAAACAGTACAAAAAGCTTATAAATAAAGCAATAAAAGCAATTGTGTACTGTACACAATGTGACATAAGAAGCTTGAAACTGTTATTTATTAGACAATCATTTGATTTTATACACATTTAAATGAAATTTATTTTAAAAAAAGAATACTTTTTTAATATAAAATAAAGAAATGTATACATAAAAATAAAATAAAAGATAATGTAATATCACACAGCCACTAGGGACAGCACAACCCATGATTTTCAATAAAATTATAATACTGAATTTAAAAAAAAAGAAATTTTGCAAAACTTCAAATGCAATCATAATGAATACTTATAACAGCCAATAACATTTGCCTTAAATCACTTGCACTTGAGGCAAAAAAATTAATAAATACATTTAACAAAAGAAACACTGCCATTAGGGGGCATCCCAAGCATGGGTTTTCCATGTTGCTGTGGAAACAGCAGAAACAGAGGCAGACAGGATGGCTAAACACATTTATGTCAAGTTGAGATGGGATGTAAACAGATCTAAATTAGATCAGACTATGTCTGCGTTACTAGATAATATGAAAAGCAGATATTCCCATCTCCTTCTGATTTAGAAAAGGCACTTGGATGCATCTTCACACATGATTTGATCTTAACCAACACAAGATGGCTCTCCACCCCCAGAGGAGACTTTCCACACTGTAGTGATAGAGGTTTGGATATTGAGGATTCAAAAGGCTTGAATCACCCCACGTAACCGTGAAACAGACATATGGATGAAGTTCAACGGGAATGCAGGCTGGAATTCCCAACATACAGGGTTTTCAAGATCAAACTGCTGTCAGATGGTACTCTGGAGAGGAAATAATGAGAAAATAAAACCCCTTACTTTACATCTGTAATGCTCCCCTCCCCCATACACATTTGGATATCTCGGTAAATATGGCCCATGCCAAAACTTATGCTCTGGGAAAAAGACTACACAGTTTTGGGCAGAAAAGGGTAGCAAACTCATAAAACAACCAAATACTGAAATAATGTTATTCTTGCACAAATAGCTATAGTTTAGCAGACATGCTGCTTTTTTTCTGATGAGTAAGTGTTAAGTTTAGTATGGGTAGAGCTCAAGAAAGAAAATGTAATTTACACCTCAGCGGTGAAGGCTGGTGACAGTGAAGAGAGCTGAATCCTTTTGGGAAAACTTGAATATGAATGTCAATGTCAGCAATATACAATGGAGGAACATTCACAAGTTCAATGGCTCGTGGTAAATGACCATTTATTTCAAATGACTCTCGACTTCCCACTATGAGCAGCCAATATGAAACAATTTTCCAATCTTTTGGTATTTAAAGGTGCAGTGTGGAATTTATGTAGCAGTACAACTTAACTGAAAAAATAAAAAAGATTGTTTCCACAAAGGTTTTCCATACCTACTATTGTTATTACCAAACAGGTTGCCCCGCCCTAAACTCACACAACCAAACGTCCTATGGTCAGTCAGTCGCTTGGCAGCCATCTTGTAGACATTTCAAGTTATACATTACAAGTACATTTCTTGATTATCAGATTAAAATAGACGAAAGCATTCAAAACTAGTATCAGTTTAGCTAAAACAAAACAACAACAAAAAACATACAATGCCTCTGTGAAAAAGGCATTTGATTCTTTAAATCTGCATAATATTGAATGTTACCATATCTAAAAAAAATATATATTTCTATCATCATCATCTCCTCTTCACAAAATATTACAAATATTACAAATATCAAGATTTTGTAGAAACATTCCATTTGTAGTCAGAAATTATTCATTTATTCTGCAATGAATATTCAGCAAGTGTCCAATAACAGTGGGGTTATAAATAGGTGTTCAGATGGTCATGTGCTCTTCAAACGATAGCTCTCATGAATCGACCTGCTGCATGTTAAATAAAACGGTATGTAAGAACCGGTTCATTCATCTCATGTGATTGTACATGGTAGTTTTTTTTTATCAAAAGTACTATTCTTTTTTCATATAAAACTTTTTACTGAGAGAAAATTTACTTGAAACATAAGAGAAACCATTTATCTGAAAAAAACAAAACATGGATTGCATTTCTATTAAAAACATAAACCAAAGAGGTATACAAAAGATCATATGGGTCAAGATGAAATGGTCTTCACGATGAGGTCAATTTGGAAAAAGAAGTGTAGATGTGGCCAATAATGGCGCTGCACAGAACAACCCCTGAAAGCAACTCAAAGGATCAGTGAATGTGCTAATGGGCCTGCAGCTTCTCATCGAGCACAGATTCATTAGAGTCTGGGGACACACTATTAAATGCTTTGCACTGTATGATGACGGTCAAATGAGGCTATTCTTGGCACTGGCTGGGTGAGACGCTTTTAAATCAGACCAATTATGTCCCTTTCCTTGCATCCAATAACTGGTTATCTTCAACTTTGTGCACAACAAAAAAAAATTCAAATCATTCTGGGCCCTTAGTTGAATTAGTAATAGGGTTAAATGTGGAAAAGACACTCTGAATCTCATTTATTTCAGTTTGGCTTACATCAGACCAAACTGTCCATTCTGAGTGTGTGCATCATGCACAAACCTCTAATAGTAGTTTCTGATGCTTAGCTTTGATGGTTTTGTTCGATCAAGAGTACTTCTTCATGCTTGTACGACATAATGACTTTCAAGCTCATATCTTACTACTAAACAGATCATCTTTACCTCCTCAAGTATGCAAACATTCCCAAAATAGTTCATATTAAAGTCGTTCCAGACAAAAAGCTTTCAGAAGTGCAGCAGCTCACAACTTACAGTGATAAGAAGCAATAAGTCATGGCACAGATTTCAATACCCTCACTGCTTCTTAATTAAAATGGCTGAAAATTGTAAAGAATATTTTTCTATGAATCCATTTTCTCCTCAGTAGTGGTCTGTATACACTTTACCATTTTTTTAAGTTTCAATGTGTTCATTAGTGAATTAACATTTGTTTCTGTTGCTCAACATGTACATGATAGCACTAACAATGTATATTTCACTGCTGAAATGTACAACATGAATGCACTTTAATTAGCTTTGCATTAAAGCATCTACCAAATGCATGAATGTAAACATTTTCTTAACATAACCACACAAATCTGTTCACAAAAAAAAAAAAAGCACAACTGAAATCCTTGTGCACCATTCCCTCTTTCTACGATTTATCCTGGTGTCAAAATGTAGCCCTTTTAACACTGAATACTGAGATCAAATCTTTATCTACACATCTTTCTAAGTGTATACGTGGGCTGGTTTAGAAGTGAAGACTGTTTATTCCAATTAAATGAGAGGGGATTTATATCTCCCTTCATCTGTTCATCTCATAAACACTCGCGCTAAGGACAGAACGCAGTCTCTAATGATCTGTGAAACACTCAAAATAGCTTGACAATTGTCTTGAGACTGAGAAAAGCAGCGTTCGCTCTCGCTTTGTCTCGCCGACATTCATTCCCACCTCAGGCTTGAAGGAAACTCAATGATTTATAGTTCAAAATCTTTCTGAAGATATCAGCGTAATCAAGGTCTTTTCAAGAGAGTGGTCCGCAGCGAGAGACATTACATTACTAACACTGACTTTCTAAATAATGTAATTTCATCTGGCTTGTCAATGTGGAATTCAGCCTTTAGCGAGATTACATAAGATCTTGTAGATAAATTTAACATTGTTTGTTAAATCACTAACACTCTTCCTACTAAAAAAAAAAAAATTATGGCCTACATAAAATCAGTGCCCATAGATTCTGAACAGCTGTTACTCAAAAGTACTAAATTCCTGCCACTTGAATGGTTATTTAATACATATTTTTAATACACTTATATCAATTTTTACCCCAAATTTGCTTAAATAAATGTACAGAAAAGTAATGAACCAATTGAAATGTGATGGAAAATGATTAAATTGTGCAAACTACAGTGTTACATATTACAACTAAATATGCACAAAAAAAAAGGAAAATATTGTAAATGCAGTGCAATAAGAATGCTATTAGTTAACAACACTTTATCAAGTATAAGAAACCTTTGGCTTGATTAAACTCAGATTCAGAGAAATCTAGTAAATCTAGAAAATAGACCAACTATTTATACAACTTGTTCCAGGGTTAATGTCAAAAATAAAAACTGTGGAATATTTTACTCAGCCTCACATATTTCCAAACCTGCATGACTTTCTCAAATAAATATCTTTTTTTTTTTTATAGGTTTTTGGGAAAACATGAGTGTGAGTAAATGATGAATGAATATTCAACAATTTTCCGGTGAACTATTCCTTTTATGTGTTTTGCCTTTTTAGGGTGTACAGTTGACTCTTAAGGGCTCTGTAAATTCCTTATTATGCTAAAAAATATAGATAGTCAACAATATTTGCTTTATGTAATATTGTACAGCAGAGCTAAACTATTCCATTATGCAAGATTGTACCACAGAATTAAACTATTGCATACAGGTTTATACTGTCAGCAAATTTATCATTTAACAAAAGAAAATTTAATAAGCATATAAACTTGTCATGAAAATACATGTGCACAGTACTAGAAAAAAACCCCTTTCAAACTTATGCATGAACCTTCTGCCCCGTCTCAAGGTTTACACAAACATTAAAAGCCCCTACAAATCAATATTCATAAAACTGCTTAGGAAAACATAAAATAAACCTACATTCACTTTTGTAATTAAAACTATTCATTCATTCCACAAGTGAAGTGATTTTTCTGATCTTTTAAAACAACATTCACTGATCTTAGGAACACAGCCAATAAACTTCCAGGATAAGAACATATGACCGAGGGTGTTTCCATGGTAACAACGACCTCCTGGAATACATGTCACGCATCTAAATTGCTTGCCAAAAACACCCGCACTCAGGAGAGGGCATAATAAAACAGAAAGGTGAAGTCACGCAAGTTTCAAATTAATATGGGCATCATTTATTCCAATTAACATTTGTTTCAAGAAGGAACGCGTCTGAGAATATTAGTAAAATACTCATATAAAAACAACAAATGCATGTTTTTATCTTAGTATAACATGCATATACAGACACGCACAGATACACAAACACTAAATAATGCAAAAAAGATGAATGACCAAAGGAGAAATGTGATATCTTTCCTTGCATAATGCACCAAAGAGAGATTTTCTCTCCATATGTGGTTCTCCAGAGGGACAAAGCCCGGCAAGGACATCAACTGAAGCGGCCCTTAATAATATTTCTGCCTTATAGTTCACGCTATAAAAGGTGAGAGATAATGAAATCAGCACATTTGAGCTAAGGCCTGCCAAGGAGTTGGTTTAAAACAAACTCCAAAGAAAAAGACTTTAAAGAAACTGAAAATCCTTCTTTTTAGCTATAATGTTAAATTAGGCTTTGTTTTGAAGTCTATAATAAGTTCTCTGGGGATGAACCCTGGTCTTTTGCGAAATCAACCATTTTTCGCTTTACACAATGCCTCCCTTGCCTATGCCAAGATGTATAGATAGAATTACAAACCACAGCCTTTACTTAATGCATTTAAAAAGCCATCAGATTCCTGGCAACAGTACAAACAGCAACACTTCCACAGAATAAGACTAACGTACTTCTAGAGTAAATCCAATAATATCTTTACAAATATCACTCTAACCCTCTGAGATTAATTAGACTTTTAGATACCAAGTAAAACATACAGCATTTAGCACAGCAATTATGATATAAACATGTAAAAGCCTTACGGTCTAATCAAGAGTGTGCAATGCATGTAGATGGACAAAATATTGAACACTAAAGTGTATTTATACTAATGTGGGTTCCTTCATTCAGAACAGACCTAGTCTAAAACCCTCATCACAATAGTCTCAGATTAAAGGTTTTTTTTTTAAAATGGTATAAGAAATTGCGAAACTCTAATGTTACACTATTACTCATGTCTTCCATGACTTCATAAGAGTAAATAGAAAGTGTATGTACAAACCAAATAGGATAGCTTTTTTTCTCCACTTTGACCAACACATTTCCAAATCCTTTTCAGTCAATTACCGCATGAGAACTTTTAAAATGTTTCAAAAACAGGCTGATTCGCAAATCCATGATTTAAACCAATTTGTGAACCAGAAATAAAATGTATTAAAAATAACAATTTAGTCAAAATGTAGCAAATCTAAGGGCAATTTGCAGCATATTAAACCTTTAAAATGTAATCCATTACATGAATTCCTATTATTTCTAGGCATGGAAAGGGGCTTAATATTTTCAGTTTTTCCATTTTATTATTTCCTTGATATTTCAGTTCTATATTTTGTATGGAATATTGCATGTTAACCAAAATTAGATATGCAACCTGTCCAAATAAACAATATTGAAGTAATACAGCATTCAGCGAAGTCAAATAATTTTATCTCTTAACTTAAGAGTGCCTGATGAACTGGCAAAATCTTCTTTCATTATATAAATAAATAAGTCACATTTCCTCAGAAAGCATCAAAGTGTTGAATCATGGTTCAGTGCTGAATCAACACTCAGAAAGAGCACAAAACAACATTTGGATATCGCCTATTCAGTGCTTACTCAGTTACAGTATGAGAATTTACAGACACCTGCCAACATCTCTCCTCAAAAAGCAGTATAATCTAAAGCAAACGTTGTGTGTACGATACTGCTTTGGAATATAAACAGAAAACTGATTAATGGGTAAATGACGTCATATCGGTCTGGATAGATGATCTGTGACAATTTGGTTAGCAACCAGATTATTATTTGGATTATATTTTACAACCAGAATGAAGCAAGTTGAATCCTTTCCAAAGGGTCAGTAAACATGTTATGTTGTTCAATTAGTTGTACAAACCCCATAACATAAAATATTGCGCGTCAAAGTTTTTCATCGCTCGGTTTAGTGATCAAAAAACAGATTTAGTCCTTGAACTATGTTAAGTAAGTTACTGTCTGAACTCCTCCTCTATTCAAAAAACCCTTCATGAGCTACCGGCTTAATTTGGACATTAATGTTTGTAAAGGGAGTAAGAAAAACTGGACAAATGGATTGCGAATGATTAACAATATGTAATTAACACTCTACACATCTTTCCTTTCAAGATGTTTCACGTTAGCTAACCGAGTTGTGTACATCTCGGACCAAAAAGTTGAGCTGTTTATCTTTTACTGACCCACATTACTAAACCAACACCAACCTCCATCCCTCAAGTCTGTAAATACGGCATATTATTCGTGACAACTCGGGGAAGTGTAGAAAACTCAGTAGTAAGCACACAAACCAGACGTTGCATTTCAAAGAAGCAGCGACCCGCACGAGAGAACAACAGCAGCGTCTCGCGCCGAGTGTCTGTCTATCCGCGTGCATGGCGGCAGGAAGACATAAAAGTCACAATCTTCCCTGCAATTACACACCAAAACACACGCACCTCGGTTTATTAAGATAACATAGCCGCAAGTGAAAGGGAAGACAGTGTCATCAAGGACAGGGGGCATGCACACGCACACACACTGTCCTTCGAGAATTGATCCCATCCCCCCTGCACGCGCACGCGCGCATGCACACACATTCACATACACACACTCCCTCTTACATGTCCTCCATCTTTAATGCAAGCTCGATTTACGCAGTGAGCGCGCGCCCCACGGAAAGATTCAGACTCATTTGTTGCAAAACTCGTACAAACTCACCTCAACCGTCAAAAGGGGTCCTCCGGGACACACGTCAGTAATAATCGGCGCGATTAATTCACCAGATAGTTTATGTTTTTATATTGTAAATTAGACCTGAAGCAGAACCGCGCCTTTCCTGAGAGAAGCAATCCTAAACTGCCATCTGGCGGCTTTTACTGCAACGAAATGGCGCGATGGGAGACTGATCTGAGGTCGCCTCCTGGTGGACAGAGGATCTTTTTACACACACAAAAAAATAAAAGCCTTGCTTGGAAGAGATAATGTTGACCGTGCTGAGATCGTAGATGGGTCATTTTTTCGCAGAGGATGCCTTTTGTATCTCTCATGATCATGTGTGTTACTATAGGCATTTTCCCAAGCACATATATATAAAAAAAACCAAACAGACACAAAAAAAAAGGAAAGGAAATAAATACAGTAGTTGCAAAAAAAGACGAAAACCATATTTGGCATGTATACAGACTTTCATTCATCATTTTAAAATGTAAACACATTTGCATGTATTATGCACAAAAGGATTTTTTGCATCTTTGTTTTTCAGCTTGATTGGTCAAGATCGAAAAAAATAATTTTTTCCTTATTGAGGGCAAAAATAAAAACACGAATCTCGTCTATTGATGTTAAATATTTCGAATAAATTGATTTAAATAAATAAATTGATTTAAATAAACAACTCCATATTAGCAGAGTATTAAACAACATTTTCCCCTGATTCCACATACAGGTATGTGTATGTATCTGAAGGCTTTAAGTCAATTTATATATGTATATATTAAGTCAATATATATATTGCAATAAGAACACTTATACATTAACATTTATAACATTTATAAGAGCTCATAAGTCGTTTTTGGCCATTATCGGTATCCGTAGTCTATCTCAACCCACCAACAAATCTCGTAGATGAAACGGAAGCACAGAATGTTTTAAAACAGCCCAGACCATCCACTCTCACACACATAAGTCACACGCTGCTCAGTGAAGATCCTGATTGGTTACATTCCTTATCGACTGTAATGTACGAGTGCTTCCATCTTTACAAAACATTAACATCATTGAATAAATGTAAGCACATTTGCACCAACATAATTTACATCGGTGTAAAAAAGCGTATGTTGTGATGAGGTCATGGACAAGTAATACAAATAAAAAAGCTTCTGTTTACAAAAAATGCAATGAAGCAGATGAGAACCACTTCTTTAAAATTTTCATTTAAGCACCTTATGCCTTAAAGCAATACCATAACTACCAAAAAGCTTTTTACTGTTAAATTTTATCCTCATTTATGGACGCCAGAGCACTCCCAATTCGTTGTCTTATGGCGCCCCCTATCGACAGCCTTCTTTGAACTGCAATCAAAAGCGATTAGAACATAGAGCCGTTGAGTTACTGAAAGGGCCGCAGCGGAGAGTGGTAGGGCTAGTCAATAAAGCGGCTCTGGGCGGGAGTTCGTAGTGCGGTTTGGCGGAGAGAGTGAAGCTTAACTCCGGACGCAAAAACACGGGGAGGGAAGAGGCGTGTGGCTCCGTTCCTGATTATTTCCCAGTTTAACTAGCACGTACGGATATAGATAGTCGCATTTTTCCCACGGAGACTCAAGCCGTTTTGAAGAATAACACACATTCAATCAGTCTCGTGTTACCATCTCGACAACAACGTTAGCCAGTCACTTAAACATCACAAAACAGACCTTTAAAGTTCACTATCAGACCTGATACCGAGGAGCTGGTGGTACTTGGAGGCTGTTGACGTTTTTGTGGTGGTTTGAAAGTTTCCTGCGAGGATCTGTGGATTTGTTTTCTAAGTTTTGTTCGTGGAAGTCAGACGCTCGGGCCGCAAACAGTCTCCCGTGCGCGGAGAGGAGAAACAGGTGAGTTGAAACTCAAACGCACGTTTATTGCGCTAATCTAATAAAACATTTCATCCATATATAGCTTTAGACAGAAATTGAATCCCAAAATGAACACCTGAATGTTTATTCGCCATTCGAAGTTAGCAACTTGCGCTAACTGTACAGGCTAGCTGTGTTACTTCTCAGTATCTGCCAGTGTTTAGCATGTAAGCTAACAGACACTCTTATTTACTTTCTGTTTAAATAAGCTGTTTGATGGATGTTTAACATTCTGTGTTTGATAGTTGGAGATTTAAACGATTTTAAAGTTTGTTTTTGATGTGTTCGTGTGCAGTTCACTTTATAGAAGGGGATAGTTTTACTGGTTTTAGCTAGCAGCTGTCTGTTGTGTTTGTGGGTTTGGCCTGCAGCATTCATGTGCTTTGACATATGGATAGTTGATTTGACATCTTCAATACAGATGTCATTTTTAGTAACCTCATTTAGTTTGCTTGTGGTTCTTGCATGTTGTTTTATACAGCATTTAAATATTGGTCATTTTAAATGGTTATGCATTGCGGTGCAGTCATGTTTACGTACTGTCACATTGTAAACATCCACCATGTGTCTTTTGAGAGGAATGTCTCGAGTCAAAATTTGCATTTGACAGATTAAATGTATGTTTTTTATGTTTACACGATCAAGCAATTGTTAAATGTTATTGTTTCCCCTATGTGCAAAATAAATTCAATTTAAAGTGCACTTGGGCTTACCACACGTCCTCTTTTGCCAATGTTTTTTTCGAATTTAAATCTCCTATGAATTAGCTCTCGCTGTTTACGTTCACTTTTGATTTGTGTAGAGGAAGCACATCTTATCTTATAAGTTAAGGAATTAGTCAATCTGCTGAGCAGCAAATCCAGCAGCATCTGTCAGTCATCTCTCCTTACTCTCGACCCATGATCAGTTAAATCTAACTCCTACAGCTAGTGTTGGATGCAGGGTTTTACCCCCCATGGAATTGTGCAACTGTTGCCATATTGCCCCCCTGCCCCCGTGGGTTAAAGGTTTGAAATATTGCTTAAATGACATTTGACTGAAATGCTTGTGAAATTAGAACATTTTGCATTCTACCTGTGATAAATTTGGTAGATGTTAATTCAGTTTTGTGAAAGATTGCCACTGGTAATCAGCCTTTTAGCTTTATGATCAATCTACATAACAGTGACTGTAAAATATGTATTTTAGGTATGGAAATGACACATTTTGAGTTTGGGTATTATATAACCCCCTCTCAAACCACCCACATACCCAACCACCAATCACACAACACCCCACCCCGCCACTGCCCTCTTTTTGGAAAACTGAAATAAGATTCACTCTTAAGTACATTACATATTTTTGTTGAAGCACATGGTACAGTGGTCTTATTTTGGATGTTCATGCATTATTGATGTTTGTTTACTTAAAATGCACTTTTTGCAGTGTAGTTGCTTTTTTACAAAGATTCTGTATAAATAAATATACAAGTATTTTAAAGAATGAGTTTCTCATTAATGCAATGGGGAAGTCGTGGAATTGGGGAAGTCGTGGTCTAGTGGTTAAAGAGTTTGACTCCTGACCCTAAGGTTGTGGGTTCGAGTCTCGGGCCAGCAAAACCATGACTTAAGGGACCCTTGAGTAAGGCACCAAACCCCCAACTGCTCCCCGGGCGCCGCAGCACAAATGGCTGCCCACTGCTCCGTGTGTGTGTTCACAGTGTGTGTGTGTGTGTTCACTGCTGTCTGTGTGCACTTTGGATGGGTTAAATGCAGAGCACAAATTCTGAGTATGCTTTGGTGTATGTCAAGTCACTTTCTTTCAATCTTGTTGGCTGTTAAGTCTTGTAGTTTTTCTGCAGTGTCACATGATCCTTCAGAAATAATTTTAATATGGTTATTTGGAAGTTGAAAATACTTGTTTATATTACTAAATGTTTCATGTTGGAAAGAAAGTTTAAACAACAGCATTTATTTGAAATGGAAATCTTTTGTAACCACTTACGGAATAAAACTCAAGTATTAATTTATTTTACAAATACCCCCAAACTTTGGAACATTTGTAATTGATTTATTTCCATTGCTTCATCATCCACAGTTCCCTGGTGGTCTGGAGAGCTCTGCGTTCGGAGCTAGAACCTGGACAGCTCATGACTTCAGACCAGGAAGGAAAAACTATCGTGGAGCCACAGGTGCAGCAGTCACAGGAAGCAAAGGAGAAAGAGATTCCACTTTTGGTAAAGTATAACGTACACATTGCTGTTTAGTCTTTTGAAGTATGTTAAGCAATTGTGATTAGGGAATAAAAACCTACAAGTGTTACTACAACTAAACCTACCAAACAACTGAGAAACCCGCCCAGCTTTGGGCGTTGTGAAAGGGCTTAACAGGCGGTTTTGTGAACCACCCTTGTGTTTGAGACAATGCCAAGTTGCTGATTCCATCCATACAATCCAAGTACAGTGTCCATTGAAGCACAAATCATTGGAGAGACTTCGCATTTGAGTGATGGGCCCATGTGAGTCAGCTGTATAATTTTAAATGTGCTATTTTGGGTCTGGGGAGGGGGTAAGCAGCCATAGCGTGCGCCTCTGTCTCTCTTTCCCTCTCTGAGGAGCTTGTGAGAGGACCTAGTTTTTGTTCTCCGGTTTGCATAGACGTCGTTTCACCAATTAAAATATGGGGTGTTGTTTCAGCAAAGAATTGAACCCTAATTTGGTCAGCGAGAGAACAAGTCTTCTTCAGGCAGCCATTCCAGAGGGCTACACAGCGAAAGACGTCAGAGACTGTGCTTGGTCCTCCGCCGATCTGGCCATCGAGAAGCCTTCTCAAAATGGGAATGTGAACGCTGCTTTGGATACCAGTTGTAATGCTTCCTCCACAAACTTGTCAGCAGGTCTCAACCTCATTAAAGAGGGTGGAAGCAGTGTACAGGAAGGAATGGCATTTTGGGACCAACCTGTCGGTGATCCTCCTATCCACAAGAATGCAGTCCAGAAAGGAAAGGCCAGTGAAATGGGAAGAGACAATTGCCAAATAAAGAAAACTGAAACGTTGGATTCTGTGAAACGGAGAATAGCTGAAAATGCCATAATGAGAGCAAAATGGTTTTGTGATGGTCAACAGAATTCCACAGAATTATCTCAAGATGGCAAGAGTGAGAACACCACCCTCAGGCAAAATGCCCTGTGTAAAAGTCCATCTGGTTTCTCTGTTATTGCAAAAGAGGATCAAGTTAAGACACCGTGGGATGTACAATCAAAACCTGTTTCCACTCCAAAGCAAGCCACCTCTCCATTCAATAAATGCTCTGGGAGCTCAATAAATCTGGATGACTCAGAAGAGGTAAAATCTGGACTGTTGATCACTGACCGTGGCTTTAAAAAAGAACAGAGTTTCTACAGCATTTGCTTGATTGATTTAGAGGATTTTGAGAGTGAGTGTGGGCACCAGCCCGTGACACAAGCTGATGCAGTCAGGTATGCAAGCGCACCAGCTGTCTCTGAAAAGACTTTGTTTGATAATTCATTACTCTCGAAAGACCACACAATAACGGGTTCATGGCCTTCACATGAGATTACAGCAACACGACAAACAGAAAAATGTCCCTCAAAGAGAACTCTAGGGTCTTCTACAAATCTACCTTTAAATTTAGCACTTCCAAATGAGGAACATGCCCTCCCAGATCTTCTAAAACCATTTCCTGTTCAAGAAAATGAAAGGCTTTTATCTGAAAATGACATTTCTACTCCTTGTACGGATACAGAGAACACACTTTCTCCTTCTACTGCTGTAGAGGATGCTATTGATCAACCCTCCCCAGATCTGCCGGCCAGAAATGAACAGATGTCTGTTTTGAAGTCAAGTACAGATACTGCAATGCCACAGGGGGAACCTGCTGACCCACTTAAAAACCATGATCTTTATAGTAGCTCTGGTTTCAAGGCTACAAATCTGGAAAACGGTTCTGAGCTCAACATGCATAATGCCATTTTTGATGAATCTATGTTGAGACCACCTCTGCAAGATCAATATGGTCTCCCAGATGAAGTAGAACTGGAAAATCAATGTAGAAATGATGATGATAATAGAGAATCAATGAACCTAAAGGTGGAGAAGAAACCCATTGAGTCTGCTGATTACTTCATTTCTTCTCTTGGCAACACAACGGATAGCTCTACAAACCTTAGTGTAGCTGCCGTGGAATCAGATCAATTTGTTTTCAAGAACACCCCTGCAGAGAAAGTTCCGAAACAAATGCCTCAGGCTCTTTCAGCTGTCAGCACATCTGCATTAGAAAAGTTAGTTGAGACAGAGGACCAAAGGTTCTCTTGTAAAGATGCCTCTGAAGACATTGAAAATGTAAGGTTTTGCTCTGAGACCCCACTGGCTTCTGATGAAGAAGACAACCTGTCAAAATCACCTTCCTGTTGTAGAGCTGAAATTGAATCGAGACAAAATGCAACGCAGGAGGAGGTCATTCTGAATGCTTTCCAGTGCAGTATATTGCAAACTGAAGTGCAGACAAATGAATCCGTTATCTTCAAGGTTACTGGTGTGGCTCAGAGTGCGAGCGGTCCATCTCATGCAGAAGGTATTTGTTTAGATCTTACTTGTAATGCTGAAGAAGACATGACTTTAAGCACACATGTCTACACTTGCGGTGCATTTCCCACTGACCAGACAAAGATTGTGTCAGAATCTTGTGACAATCCAAACAGGGAACAGAATGTAGAACCAAATGCTAAGTTTGCAAATGCTGAACCATGTGACATGAGTCCATTTCAGCTTCCTACAAATGCTCTTGTGAACTTTGAGCATTTGCTGGAAGTAACTGGTAAATGTGAAGAAGCTGATTATCACAATCTAAGTTCTTTGAGTTCTTCTGTTGTTGATGATGTTCACACAATATCTGAACATGTACCTGCTTCTGATCGTCCTGTTGAGGAAAATCTCTTCCACAGCAATTCCACCTGGTTTTTAAATACATCACACAATGATGTATGTAATGAAGGACATCCAGAAAGCATTGCAGCGAGTTATTTAATACATGCAGGATTGGGAAGCGAATTGCATGCAACAGCACAAGAGCAAGTCATGGACAATGAAATAGGAGAGACTTGTTTACAACATGATGAGAAGACGCATATTGCCAGCAAATGCTTCAGTGAGGATGAACGGAAGTTAGTGGCTGAGATTTGTTGGTGTGCTAATGATGGTGAAACCAAAATGTCAAAACCTGAACCGCAGGGACTCGTACCAACTTTAGAGCTGCCTAAATGCTTAAATGATGGGAATAACAATGACTGTTTGAAATCTGTTTGTTCTGCTAGCAGTGATGTACAAACACGATCTCAACCACCAAGCCAGTCTGAAGTTTTGGAGACATTTGATTGTAATTTATTGTCAGTAGACTGCATGAGGGAAAGTGCTTTCCAGTACCCGGACTCTTCTTCAGGACAGCCAGTCAATGACACTCCGAGATCTTCAGTTACATCCATTCAGGAGCACAGCGAACTTCAAGACATAGGAAAAATCAGAGGAGATGTTGTTGACTGCAACATTCCTCTCTTGAGTACTGAAACACTATCAGTTGAAACTGGAGAGGCACAGGCATGTGCCGTACAAGGCCATTGTAGTGATTATGCGTCCATTGAGAGCTTGACTACTACCATACCTCATGTTGCCCAACTTATAACAAGCAATCTTGGAGTTCTTGATTTTGATCAGTCTGCTTTAAAAGTCAGTGTTAAGGATATGAATGATAAAGCTGCTTATGTAAATGCAGCAATTCCGTTGCCAGTAGAGCCTGACCAGGTTGATATTTATGCCACATTGCCATCTTACGAGATATATTTCCTCAATAAAGATCAGGGCACAGTTTCGGTGCAGTTGGAAAACCCTCAGGACCCGGGTGAAATGGAGGAGGAGCAAGTCATGCTGAATATGGTTTCAGACCTTCTTGGGAAATCAGAGTTGAGTGATTCTGTGCACTCTAGTCACTGCCTTCCGGCGTGGGCCAAAGAACCACATGTCCTGTTATCTGATAACGAAATAGAGACATGTGCGTTGGTGTCAGCATGGGGGGACAATGCTGTCTCTGAGGCTAGCCTTACTGTGCAAAATGATGAACAGGATGCTGAATCAGACTCTGTTGCTATCCCAGAGGATTTCCAAACTTCTATGGGTTTCATAGCATCCTACCCATATAACCTGTTAGCAACTGAAGGATCGTGTGTATGGGACTGGCGGAATGCTTATAGTGAACTCGTAAGTACTTCTCTAGCTAGCTTTGAGCTTGGTTATTCAGTAGCCCTTGAAATTATTTGGACACTTCAGCCAGAGTTAAATGTGTATGAATGTCATTGCACTAGATCAAACCAAATTACATTTATTAAAAAGGAAAAATAAAAATTATTTTATAGAAAAAATAAATTTCAAGTCCGGTTAAGTCATCACAAAGTTTATAAATAAAAACTTTTATGTAATGCAGTAAAAGCCATGTTAAAGTATGTCTTAAGTGGCCACTGTGTTTAGTGGCATGACTGTAAAGACATTGAGGCTTGAGAGCCCACAGTTGAATATGCATTTCCTTAATAATCACACACCTGATTGATAACCCATGTTTTTTGCTTTCTGTTTTTAAAGGAATCCTCCAAGATCTCATACCTTAATCCCAATGCAAAGGCATGGGCCAATTACATGCATAAACCGGAGGCCTCTGCTCCAACCAACCCAGATTCTCAGCAGGCATGGGTAGAAGGAGCCGATGACCCATCAAACTGCATCTCACGAGGTAAACCCTCCAAAAGTGATTGTGCTTAAGTTAATTCAGCGTATACCGACCCGATCAGTCTGAGGGGGTTCTGATCTATTTGTTTTGTCCATGCTAGGTTATAGCAACAGTGAAGGCAAAGGGAACTGGAATGAGGAACAGCAGGTATCTACATCTGTAGAGCTGCCCTTTGCAGCACAGCCAGAATCAGTGTACATGGGAAGCTCAGCCAGTGAGAAGGGCATTGTGTCAAACCAGGATACCAGTATGAAAGGTAATATGCTTTTGCTCTTTTGTTCATTGTTGTCAACCTAATTTTATTTCAGTTATTTACTGTTCTGCAGGTTAACTATGATACAATATACTAGTTAAGGATTCATTTCAACTATAGGATTCTTAAATAATCTATCATTTGATTTATTCTTTTGTGCAGGGGTGGATGATTCAGACTCCTCCAGACAGCTTGAAGACCTTCGGGAACAGTTGAAGGCAACACTGGAGTTCTGCCTTTCTAGGTAATTACTAACATCTACACAACTGATCACATTGAGCCAGCTTATTGATTGGTTACTGGTCCTGTTGGGTGCACTTGCCTGAAGCTCACTGCTTTTTTTTTTTTTTAACATTGGACATCCATTGAAACAACATATCTTGACATGGTACCTTAAATCAAGAACAGTGAATTTCAGATTGTTTTGTGTTAATATCTCATTGAAATGTTACAGGCTTCACTTCTGCAAATGAAAACTAAAGAGCATTTAGCATTTGAGTATGTAGGATATTCTTACAAGAATCTGAAAAGGCTAGAACATGCACTACACTTTTGATCAATTTAATGCATCCTTGCAAAATAAAATAATAAATGTTAAACTATTTAGCTAAGCAAAATCACACCGACCCCAAACTTTTGAATTCTAGTGAATGATCTTAAAAATTTGAAGATTGGCTTGAGTCAGTGTAGGATTGATGGTGACCTGACTCTTATCCTTTTCCAGGGAGAATCTAGCCAATGACATGTACCTCATCTCACAAATGGACAGTGACCAATATGTGCCAATAGTGACTTTGGCAAACCTTGATCAAATCAAGAAACTCAGCACTGATGTGGATCTCATTGCAGACATCCTTAAAAGTGAGTTTAAAAAAACACTTTTGCACTTTTATGGGTCACAGGATGGCTTTTTGTTTTCAACTCATCAAAATGGGTTTGGTTTATACACAGAAGATGAGTCTGACATTAATGATGCATTTATGACTCACCAGAGCTGCCTCTCGTCCAAGTGGACATATGTGGAGAGAAAGTGCGGCCCAATCAGAACCGCTGCATCGTAATTCTCAGAGAGGTTCCCGAGGCCACTCCTCTGGAGGTACGCATCATGCATCTCTCTGATTCAATAACATCTTTAATGCTCCGACCTTATTTTTGTGCTTTGACATTTGGCTTTCATTTTTTACAGGAAGTTGAAGCGCTCTTTAAGAACGATAACTTGCCCAAATTCATCAATTGTGAGTTTGCCTACAATGACAACTGGTTCATCACCTTTGAATCTGAGGCAGATGCTCAGCTGGTAAGAGTCTCCTTTATTGCCCCTGATTTGATCACCTCAGGATTTTTGATAAGCTCCCTTCTGGTTGCTAAACATTGGCACACATCACTCTTTCAGGCATATCAGTATCTCAGAGAAGAGGTGAAAACTTTTCAAGGGAAGCCAATAAAGGTAGGGTGCAATCACTGAAGGATGTTTTGTGCTATTTTTAAGATCTCAAGACTTCTCCTTTTTTGCGCTTTCAAATAAAGCTTTTTTGTCAATCTACCAATGTTTTCTAGGCTAGAATAAAGGCCAAGGCCATTGCCGTCAATACTTTTGTGCCAAAGAATGGGTATCGGCCAGCGGATGTGTCCTCAAATGTCCAGCAGCGCTACACCCCTTACTACATCCCACCTGTGTATGGAGCACAGCAACAGTTTCCTCTTTACAGACTGGTGACGCCTCAGGGCTGGTCAGCTACACAGAGCTACCTGGACCCGACTCTGGTAAGTGCCATGTGTTCTGTTTGGCTCTGAGGAATATCTGAATGGAGCCTGGAGAGGTTCTAATCAAGTCTTGTCTACCAACAGGTAACTCCATTTCCCAGCCCTGCGTTCATTAACGGCTTTGCTGGTTCTCCAACATTTAAATCAGCAACATCTCCACTAAATGTCAGACAGTATGACCCTCGACACAGGTACTTTTGTAACAGTGAAAACCATTTGTTATATATTTACACTATAGGCTAAAGAGAAATAAATTTATACTTTTCAGCAAGGATGGATACAAATGATCAAGAGTGACAGTAAATAATTGTATAATATGACAAGATATACTTTTCAAATAAATATTGTTCTATTGGCAAAATCTTGAAAGTTCTCATGGAATTCACATAAATTAAATATTCACATACATTTTTGACATTTTTCAAAATTGTTGATAATGTTTCTTGGGCATCAAATCAGCATATTAAAATACTTGTCAAGGATCATGTGACACTGTAGATTAGAGTAATGATGCTGAAAATCCAGCCTTGCACTACAGGAATAAATTACGTTTTAAAATAGAAAACAGCTGTGTAACCATTCTTCCATCTGTTCAGGAACCACAACAGAACACACATTCGTCTAACAACAACAACAGAACATGGAACCACTCTGCTGGAAAACCCTGCTGCTTTCTCTACTTTCCCTTCGGAGAGGGTCCCCAATGGGACACGTCCTCCACAGGCTCATCACCTGGGTAGCCGACCTCGACTACAGAGCGGTCCGTCCTATCCACGCCGGGACCAGGTTGGAAATGGACGAATGGAGGTGAACGGGGCCGATTACTCTCTGAATGCAGGCCGTGGAAGGTAATGTTGCACATCTGCACCAGCTGTTTATTAATTTCATACATATTGTTGTAATACCATATCCAGAATAGGGGGGATTTCTGTAAGAAATGGTGGTAGATTTTCCATATTGTTTGTTTGATCGTTTGCTTCTTTTGAAGAAGGGGTGGCTATGGATACAGGAAAAGGAGAGATGACAACAAGTTTCCAGTATGTTATTTGCCTTCTTTCAACTAACACTGCATAGACAAGCGTTTTGTTTAGTTTTACTTTTGTTATTATAGGAAACTCTAAATACTTTAAGTAAAATATGATCTACAATCAAGCCTGAAGGGTTGAATTATCTTTGTAAACTAATAAATCGACATGAAGTATTGATTCGAGTGAAAATGCTAGTTACTTTATGTCAAGAAAAAGAAACCAGATTGATACGAAAGACATGTCCATGTAAAAAAAGAATATGAAAAATATCAGTTGCCTGGGTGTTCGACCACAGAATGCTGTGATTGACCAATCAGAATAGAGTTTTCCTGTAGGGCTTTGTAATAATGCAAGTAGGATATTGAGGAGTTTCATTTGAAAGTGTTTCTATCACAGCAAAAACAGAGTTATAAATAAATGTGCCAATGCAGGCTCAATTTGTTGCACACATTTCAACTCTCTTTCTCCATATGTTTAACAGAGAGCAGCAACACAGTCACCTCCTCCTGTTCAAGAGCGCACTCCATCCCCCAGCTTTGAGCTGGGCCTGTCCAGCTTCCCTCCTCTGCCTGGAGCCGCAGGAAATCTACAGCCTGAAGTAAAAACTGAAAACAGCCTTGAAAACAGACTGTCTGACATTGTCACCGGAGCAGTGAAAGACAAGGTTGGCTTTCATTCAGTCTTTCATGAGTGTCTTTTGTGTTAGTACTGCAGCATTAAACTGTCTTTTAATATTCTGAATTTTAAAAAAGGAAGGGGAAAAACATTTCAGGCTTTATATTATTTGAATTCTTGATAATTGACCAAATGCACTGTCTTTTTAAATATAAACTTGCACTTAGCATAGAATGCCAGGTTCACAGTAGACCTTGCTGTCAGTCATAACCATGACAAGTCCTTGGGTGTTTTGAGTGGATTAGAGTAAGTGTGTGTGTTTGAGTTGCTGCTGTCCTTGCCGTAGGAGTTTCACGGAGGCCTCTTTGTCTCTCCACAGCCTCTAAATAAAGATGTGGTCACCAGCCGTGTGATTTCAGGGACCCCCAAAGAATCCGTGCAGGCTGCTCCTGCTCCTGCTCCTGCTCCTGCTGCTCAGACCCCAGTGGACCACCAACACTCACCCTCTCCAGCACTTACAAAGTGGGTTTTCTTATTCTGAGTAATTAATCAATACATGTGACAAATCTTTTCTCGCTTAAAGGTGTTCGAAGTAAAGTAACCTCTGTGTGCATATTTTCATGTGTGGAATTCCAAAGTAAATAGCTTGAAGCCTTTTGGACAGTGTTTTACGTCCTTGCTGCAAACAGCCTAATATTATAAACGTACTTCTGGTGGAAAAAATAAAGTTCTGGAAAAATTTAGAAAATGGCGCTTTCTAATATATGGATTGCTTTTTTTTTGGTATTTTACAGCCTGACAACTAAAGAAAAACCTAAAGAGAAACAGACACCTGCTGAGAAGTGCTCCGAGACAAAAGCTGCTAAAACCACACCACTGAGCAATCCAATAACAGTAAGTGTCCAGGTAGCCTCACCATGTGGTTTAAATCAAACCTATCAGTAATTTATTGAATCAAAAATTGTAAAATAACATTTTTTTTCAAAGACTTGTGCTGCTTTTTTAGAGTACATATTATTTTTATAGGAGAATATTCAGATAATTATATAATTATATAATTATACAGTATAATTATGATTTATTATGTATAATTATATATGTTGTTGAGTCTAGGGAGACCAACTCAGTGGCACAATTGGTGGACACTGCTGAGCTGTTGTACCATGTTTTCATTTTTATGTTAAAAACTCTCTGGCCAGTGTAGTTTTTACTGGCTATTCAATAGTTAAATATTACGAAATTGATGTTTAAAAAAGCTCACCTGGATTGTACAGAAGCACATATCATATGGAACTGTTGCGCTCTGCTGCATCAGCTCCTCGGTACTTTCTAATTGATTGAAACTCTTTAACAGCAGATGAATACTACAGTGAAGTTTGGGTTCAATAATATTATTATTTAATGAAGGAAATGAATACTTTTCTTCAGCCAAGATGGTTTAAATTTGATCAAAGGTGACAGTAAAACATATCATTTTACTAAATATTTCGGTAACACTTTAGAATAAGGTTCCATTAGTTAATGTTAGTTAACTACTTTCTTTAACATGAACTAAGCAAGAACAATCCTTCTACAGCATTTATAAGTCTTAGTTCATGTTAATTTCAACATTTACTAATGCATTATTTAAATCAAAAGTTGTGCTTGTTAACATTAGTTAATGCACTGTGAATTACCATGAACTAACAATGAATAACTGTATTTTCATTAACTAACATTAACAAAGATGAATGAATACAGTAATAAATGTATTATTCATTGTTTGTTCATGTTAATTAATACATTAACTAACTTTAACTAATGGAACCTTATTCTAAAGTGTTACCAATATTTCTATTTCTATTTTTTCTTTTCTTTTGATTAATAATTAATAATATTTTTTTTTGAGTACCAAATCAGCATATTAGTATATACAAATAAGACAAAAATTTCAGAGGGTATAAATTAGATTTTTAAAATAGAAAATGGTTGTTTAAATGTATATCAATGTTTTACAATATTACTGTTATTGCTGCATTTTTGATTAAATAAATGCAGCCTTAATGAGCATTACAGACTTCTTTTGATAAAAGATCCTGTTCATCATGTCCTTTAATTCATGCTACATTTTAGATACAAGATTGAAATTATGATTTAGATTTGACAATGCACTGAAGCACAATCAATAATCTAAATGGATTAATTAGATTAATTTGTCATATTTAACCAGGAGCCCCGGAAGCCAAGCTATGCAGAGATCTGTCAGAGGATAAGGGAGGCACCAACACAGCAGCCATCAGCAGATTCCCGGCCTCTCAGCTCCACCGCTGAAGACATCAAGACTTCTGACTCAGCAGAACGCAGATGCAGAGAATCAGCACCTGCAACTGCCAAATCTGCGGCGACGGCTTGTCCCAGAGAGACAGTGAAACCTCATCAGAGCAGTGGAGAACGAGCGAGCGGCGGTACAACGGCTTCCTTCCACCAATCCTGAGGGACTTGGTTTTGTTTCCAGGACCGAACGGGAACGAAAACTTTGTCAGGGCTGCTCACAAAAAAAAAAAAAAAGTCCCTCTTTTCTCATGGTCTCTGTGAGCACACACACACACAGACAGACACACAGCTTGTCACTGGAATCAGGGCCTACATACAAAAGCACTTGTGCATAAGGGTTCTCGGAATATTTTTGTTGTAATTTTATTTTTCGACTTACAAGATTTTTTTCCGTTGTTTTCCAAGGAAAATGGGATTAATGAACCAGCATCAGTTGGAGATGAACTATTTAAAAACATTTTTCAGAGCTCACCTTTATTTTGGGGTTAGAATTTGGGAGGAAATAGTGATTTTTGTATAGTGCTGATCCTGAAACACTTTATTTTTGCGTTTTCTTTCCTTTTTTTTTAACTGATATGTATATGATTTTGCTAACCTTGAGTGTCCCGACAGTCCCAGCCATTAAAACTGCATGAGTGTGTCTTTCATGTAAATCTGTTTTGTTCCATTTCTATATTTGGATGTTCCAGCACTGGAGTAAAAAATTATTTTTTTTGAGCTCTGAATTATTTTTTTTACATGCTTAATCCTCTATCAAATTGTACTGATGTGATATTGTATACAGGTGTATGTATACCTGTTCTTGTGTGCATGCTTTCTTTTACATTGTTGTTCTTTTCTTTTTAACCTTTTAATGGCACACATTGTTCTCCTGTATCATTTCTTTTCTTTTTTTTTTTTCCCCCTATTCGCCAATAGTTTGGGAAGAACCGCTCTGATGCCTCTTCATTCGATTTTGAAGATCGTCACACTGCAAAGTCCTCAGGTTGCGAGGGTGAAGTATTCATGTGCCTAGTCTGCTGTGATCTAAATGATAGATGGCTATATTATTTGCTTCTTAACTTCGTTTGCTATCCCAGTGTGGTGCTATGGTTCGTCACATGGTTTACTTTGGTGCTTTTATCTGTAGAAATAAAGGGAAAGACACTGACATGCACCAACGTCTATCGTATGACCTTCACCAATTCGCTTTCATATCACCACAACTATGTGAGTGGGATTCTGTACATTTTATATAGTGACGTATACATCAAGAGCAAAAAGATCTGAGCCTTCAGCACACATGGATCAGCGCTGTTTTGTGGGTTTCAGTCTCATTCATGCTGTTCATTAGTTAAGTTAATTGGTTCTCATTTGAGTTTGAAATCATTTTGGACTGAGCGAGACAGTTTTTTTTTTAAATGTCTTCCTGCAGCGTGAAGCACGTGCAGAATGCTTTGAGATGTTGTCATGGCGTCTGTTGGTTATATTATCTTGTATCTTCCCTGTGAGTATGTTTTTTTTTCTCTCTGTTAATCAAAAACAAAAAGAAGCTTTTGTTGATTTTTCTGACTTTCTGAATGCAAATGATCATTTTTCCATCAATAAATGAAGCATACCTTGGTTAAAGTAATGAAGGTTTCATTACATAGACCGTTGATGTTCAAAAAAAGAAGCAAATTTAAAAAAGGAAACATCACATATAAATTAAGTGTTTGAAAACTTGAATTTTATTTAAACTTGAAAAAAAAAGTCTGCCTTAACTTTTTAGATTACAATTTTTTTTGTTTTGTTTGTTGTTTTCTTTCTTTCAATTCCCAAATTGTAGAAAAAAGGATGATGTGGTTGAGGTGTCACAAAGCCTTCGTCACTACATTTGTGTAGCACAATACTTTTGGGATTATCGTTTTGTTTTGTTCTCCTCTGTGTAAATGCTTGTAGTCTAAACTGTAGTACATGTATACACTCGTATGTGTGTGCTTTCTCTGTACAGATGTAAATAATTGGAAAATGTTAAAATGGTACCCAAACATTGGTTATGAGAAAATGTATGGAAAAAAATTAATAAATGTTAATGAGAAATTGTATGTTTGTTAAGTAGGCTTGGTTTGTTTCACTCAAGTCAAGTTTTTATTCTCAATGTTGGCATAATCTTGTGGTCACCAGAATGACCACAAGGTGGCATAATATAATATCTTATGGAGATTATTGTTTAAGGCCAGTAATGCAGAATTATCAGTAAATAAATAAAATTATATTACAAGTTATATTATCAGCAAAACAATTTGTGCCAAACATACTGAAAATACATATGAATTTCTTAGTTTTTGGTTTGTTCCCTTTTTGCTTTAATTGACAACAGCACTCAAGCTTCATGAACTCCGCATAATTTGCGTAAAACTTGATTTTTATCCAGCATCTTGTGCTTCAACTGAAGCAAGAACATGGATGAAGAAGAGTCACGTGATAAATGTCATACATTTGTCTGATTGGTGACCTAAAAATAATGATTTCATACATATTTCTTCATCATTTGACAATGGTTTAAAAAAATATTTAAAACTTTATTTCAAGATGTAGATAAAAAGGATCCAGATTTCCAATGTGAGCTTAACCATTAGGACATTATTTCTTATCTGTTGAATACAGATCAAAGTACTGTAATTAATTCTTGTGATGACTAAGCTTAATTTTTAAGCAGCCATTACTCCAGTCTTAAAGGTCACATGATCCTTCAGAAATCATTCTATTATGCTGATTCGTTCCTCAAGAAACATATTCCTATTTATGCTGAAAACAGTGTTCTAATTTTTTTGTGAAGACACATTTTTTTTAATGTATCGTCACTTTTAAATCCAAACGGTTTCTTTTTATTTAACATTTTATTCGAAATTTAATTTAAATTCACGTTTTTTTTTTATTGTTTTTTTTTTTTATATGCATTACATAAATGTAACCTGAACAGGTTTTTCACATTATGGAATGATTATTTATGGAAACATAAACAGAATCTTTCTGTCGCCCCCTAGCGGCTGTAAAAATCACACTCGCCTTGCGTCATATCATGAGAGAGTGACAGAGAAAGAGAGGGAGAGAGGGGTTGGAGAGACACGCGCACACACATACTCACCGCTCTGGATCCGCGAGCTTCACCGAACTGACAGTCCACATCTTACACTGCTGACTCTAACGGCGGAGCCCTTCAGACATGGCGGGGCTTCGTTGAGAGGGACAGAAGATCTCCAAGCATTACCGTTCACCGAACAGTTTGTTATCGGACACGCGTCTCCCGCAGCCCTCCTTATGCACAGCTGCGACGCGGAGAAACGGCAGCAGCGCTGAAAGAGTCGAAGAAAGAGAACGAGAGTGATTTTTACCCCCTTGAACGGACAATGGCGGACCGCGATGCGCTGCCCCTTCCACTGGAAGTGCGGGCCAGATTGGCTGAGCTGGAGCTGGAGCTATCCGAAGGTATGATTGACATTTTAAATGACTTATTTCGTTATACAATATGGTTGTTGCGGAGGATACGTTAATGCCCCCCCACCTCCTCCCACCACAAACCCAATACCATACCAACACAACCAGCACCAGATGTTGGAGCCAATTATTATCCCCGCAGCAGCGCTGAGGTTGTGTTCGTAAAGGCGTTCGTTCGTTTGCTGTAACTCCCGCCTCATTTTCTTTGTTACAATGTATCTATTTGACCTTGAGGAAACCGACTTCAGAATTGATTTTTTTTTCCCGTTAGGATTTTGAAAATGCGTTTCCCTAGAGACCAACGGTCAAATGACCGCCGTGGAATCTTCATGTACCCGCTGATATTTTTGAATTTCTCTGGCTGTGTTGTTATTTATGTCAGTACAATGTCTTCAATACAGCAGCAGTTAGGTAAACAAGCAGTTCCCCAAAATTGCATTGCCAAGCCATCTTTATACTGCAAAAGCAGCATCTGAAGCTGCATTTATACCACAAAAAGATACTCAGACAGTGTAATGCAGCATACATTTTTTATACAATATAATCGCCAGATAGTAATATTAATGGAATTGAGATTTTATTTTGAATATAGATACATATATAGATACATGATGGATGTGTGATAATATGAAGTATTATTATATCATCTTAACATGACATCAACAAAGTTTATTCCTGTCTGCAGCTAACTTACATCTACATGATTTGTTCTTGACTTCTACAGTTTATTTTTATGTTTAGATACCGAATAATTCTAATTCTATAGTTTTCTATTTCCATTTAAATTTTTTGACTAGTTTTTTTTATTACTGCATTTCAAACATAAAAGACAGATTATGCAAATAAATAGTATTTTTTCCCATATTTCAATACAATAATATCTAAATAATTAATATAAAAATAATTTCAATTAACAAATATTTAAATGAGTATAATAGTGTGTAATATTGCATGCAATATTCATACATGTTTATTCATAAATATCTGTAAAAAAAAAAATACTGGTTGGAGATGGGGTGATAATTGTTTGTTGAATGTTAAGTGGAACTTCATTGGTTATTGGATGTTTAACGTCTACCGAGGTCTACCAGTAAATTTTATTAGTTAAGAGAACAACATAATGGTATCAGTCATAAAAAAATAGAATTGGCCAAACTGATTATTGGTAGCTCAAAGCTGGTAAATTTTTAAGGCTTTTATGCAGCATTGTGTGATTTTGCACATCATTTGGAGTCAGACAGAAACACAGGCATGTAATATTTGTAATATGTATCATGTTGTGAATCTTGTCATCTGACATAAGCAAACTGAACTGAGTGAACCGTTTGCTAATGTTGCTTTTAATTCTAGTGCCTGGTGGTCCATTGTAATGTGCGTCTGTGTGTGTGTGGCATGTGTGATTGTCTGCTGTGTGTAGATCTGAACCATTTAAGGCGATAAGTGCTTGTGCATTTGTTAACCCTGCCGCAAAGTTCCAGCAGACAGCAGGCCTGTATATCCAAACCATACTAAACACGCTGCACCAACCTGTGTAGCGAAAAAAACAGCATCATTTTATACCTAACAAATGACAGTCAGTGGGTTTCCTGGGTTGATAGATCACAAATATTCGGTTTAATATTACATTTGTCTTCCATAAAGCATTATGGGTTCTAAACTGTCTGTTACATGGTAAGATTTAGTGTATCGTTAACCAAAATGGTTAGATTACAGACCTGATTAAAACATCTTAAACCAGCTTAACTTGGTTAGCTGGTTTTATAGGAGTTTTGGGAACTGTCTTGATGAGAGACCAGCTGAAGACCAGCATAGCAAGGCCCGAGGACCAGGTTAAACCAAATTAAATATGCTTGGAATAGCAGACCAGGCTGTTTTAAACCAGCATTTTCAGCTGGTAAGTTAATAAAACAGACATTTGTAAAAAAAATTGTCACATTTGCCTGAGGTGGTAGCCATGTCAACAGCTGCGTGAGCGTTAAATATGGGAGGTACTTCGATAAAACAAAAGTCATGTCATTATTTATCACTTTGGTATAAAATTTTAATAATAAGTATTTCCAAAATGGTACACATTTAGTTCATGGTTTATGCAAAAGTCAGTTAATAATTCGGACACTCTTAAGAGTGTTTTCACACTTGGTTCGCTTGCCTGGTCTGAACCCGAGTTAGATTGCTCCCCCCTCCCCTGCTGGGCCTGTGTTCATATTATTTTATTTGGATCCGAACCGCAGTTCATTTGCATCATCAAGCCAGCAGCTGTTTACCCCGTTGCTTACACCGTGTCTACACTGGACGCAAACAGCGCAGCGTGATAAATCCCCGACAGAAAACTGCTGCTGCTTTCTATTTCTGACATTGACACAAATTTCAAATGATTTTCAGCATTCGCTTTGTCGCGTCTAGTGTAGACAAAATTTAACTGTTGCTTTAGTAATGATGATGCAGGAGAAGGTGGCAAATGCAAAACATTGCTTTCTGCACTTTTATATATTCAAGTTTCTGAACCGTTCGTTTTGTTTACAAAGCTTTGGTACTTAAAAGGCACTTACGTCTTTCAAATGAACTGCAAATGCTCTAAAGAATGCTGAAGGCGAACAGAAATATAAAATAGGAATATGAAAGATAAATTGCTCTCTGTTTGTAGTGCGTCAGTCATGCTTGTCAGGATCGGGTGCCCACCCGAGTTCAGAAGACAGCGTTCACATCATCCAAACAAACCGTACTCTGATGACAAATGAACCTGGGTGTGTACCAAAAGTGCTAGTGTGAGGGTGTGTTCACACTTGTAGTTCAGTTCGTTTGGTTAATTTGGCCTGGACCAAAAGGAAAATGATACCTTTGGTCCTGGTCCACTTAGCGTTCACATTAGTATTTTTGACAGCGAACCTAAAGACACTGAAACTAAAGGCATTGTGATACATTCGCAACCTGATTGGTCAGCTTGAATTGTCGACACGTATAATGACAGAAATCATCGAACACCCCAAAAAAAAGGTGCATCAGGTCAGACTTTCAGCATATTAAAGTGTAAAGTATTTTGTCCATGTTGCTTTCATATATCTTTCAAACCGCACTAAAATTCATTTTGTTCCACTTGTTTTGTGCCACCAGGTTTCGGATGGCAGCGTTCACACATGCTCAAATGAACCGCACTAACAGAACCATCGAACCAAACATGACAAGTGTGAACACACCCTGAGTAAAGCATGTAATCTTAAGCATATAAGCCAGCACCTTTTATAAACTAATGCTTTCATTTATGGAAGCAATTTTTATTAGATTTTTGAATGTATTATTTCTATTTTTGTAGTCATAAATTGCTCTAGAATGGCAGTGTGTGCTATTTTGAATGTTCAAATGGCAAACCACCCCTTCGCATTCTATTCAAAGCCAAACGTAATTTCAGCCAAACTTCACTTAAAGATGATCACAGGCTGCTTCGTCTGCAAGTGGACACGGGTATTTTTAGCTGCCCTTCAAGCTTCGTTAGCCTTAATCAGCTCATTTTGCATTTAAACGTTTTGCCTCACTTTATGATTGCGGTGGAGGGAATATTCTGGCTCAGTTGCTTCTTTCTGCTGCCCTGTGTCATTCTTCTGAACCTCTGCTTGTGTGTGTTTGCCTTTGTAGAAATAAGATGCTCCCTTGCCATTCCAGCTTAGCTTCTGGTGCTGTTTAGCACTGCACTCATGGAGAGGTGATTATCTGAGTGTGTTGGCACTGGATGAAAGGCCTGGAAATTACAGAACGTCTGCTCATCAGAAAGATTTGTGTCTGTGTACTGCCCTATAATGCCCTTAAGGACAATAATGTGTTTGTAAAGTTTGTACACAATGTAATGAACTTGTGTGTTTTGCTGCCTCCATTTATAAGTCAAACATGGTTTATTTTTGAGGTTTTATGCCCTGCATCTTACATGTACATGTGAGGCTTGTTTGCATTGATTTTTATTTACATGGTTTGGAAACCATTCCCAGATTGGCGAGAGTTTCTCTCAGTGGTCTTTTGTCTATGCTGGCAGACTCTTAATGGATACTGATTCTTCAAACTGAGTATTAGTCTCGTTCATGCCAAATAAAGGATGAATGGATCTCATTTCACCCTCAGGGTAACACTGTTGGTAAGTGAAAGGGTTAAGTTGTTAAACAGGGGTCATGCTGGCTGTGGAAGAAAAGAAACCCTATATGACCCTGATTTTAAGCCTTGCCTGGTGAGAATGTCGGCAAAAATTACTGAATCTGTATGTGTAGATGTTTTATGTGTTGATGTAATTTTACACCCTTTGACTTCAATATTCACAGATTTATTTAATGTAGGTACGTTTAGACTTTTTTTGATCACAAAGAAATTTCTCCAAAGAATATCTGGTAGAATTAGTAGTAGTAATAAATGCATGTATGTGTGTGTGTGTATTTATGTATTTACACACACACACACACACACACATGCATACACACACTACCATTTTTTTTTAAGAAATGTAAAATTATTCAGCAAGGATGAATTGATCAAAAGTGACAGCAAAGACTTTGCTTAAATTCATCAAAGAATCTTAGAAAAATGTGTCATGAATTTCATAAAAATATAAAGCAGCACAACTGTTTTAACGATAATAATAAGAAATCTGGAAATGATTTCTAAAGGATCATGTGACACTGAGACTTCAGCTTTGCCATCACTGTAATCAACAAATAATAATTCAATAATATAGGAAAGTTATTTTAAGGATGTTTCACAAAGTTGTCATTTTAAAGGTATTTTTGATTAAATCATTTGATCAAATATAAGAGACATGTATAGGAGACCTTTTAAAAAAATGATATATATAAACAAATTCTTTTTTGTCTCACCTGATTTATAAAAAAAAGTGTAGATTTATATTAACATGTAAAGAACTGCTTGTACTGGAGGAGTATTAAGTGTTGCTGTATGGCAAATGCAGAAGACATGAGAGGAAGTGATGGGATGTTGTATAGGTATGTTAGTAAGGGGTTCTGATGAGAGCTGACAGGGGCTGTGCTGTGGGGTCGAGGCACCGCTTGTGGTGCAAGATAGCGGTGCCGAGGTTGTGTCACTGCCAGTAACCTGTGCTTGGACATGGGGAGATCATGACATTTGCTAATAAATGCCATAAATTATTTGTATGCTGTGCCAGACAGATAGCATCTCACTGCTTTACCTGCAGTTTTAATTTTATTTTTGTTTTTGCTAGTGATTGGTTGATTTTGTGAAGATGTAGTAGGGAATGTATTGGTATGTTTACCTTTGTAATTTATAAACAGATGCTGTAACATCTGGTATGACTAACATAATTTCCTCTCTCTGTCTCTTTAGTGTCTGTGGGCAAATACCACGAGTCCCAGTTTTACCCCACTCCCAATATTCCGTAGAAAAATGAATATTAACAGAGACCATTTCTAAGAGACATGCCACTTCCTCAATCCTCAATACAACTATAAAAGGAAAACCTGTAACTGCAAAGATGGCGGTTGTATGCAAATGTCCCGCCCCTCCCGCTGGAAAGCCAATCATCTGCTTTTAACAGTCAAGCTGGGAACATTTAAGCCTATTGTCTGGTTCGACTGACGTATGTGCAAAGTTGAGGAACCCTTGTGCATGCGTAGTAAAAGTATAACCTGTGGGGATAAAGGCGTTTTAAACCTTATTTTGAGGCAAAGTCATAAAAAATTTTCAGTTCTGACTCTATGCCAATTCATTTAGATAGGAGCCTGGTCTTGTTAGTCTGAAATAACTGCCCGGAGGCGTTGCCAAGATGGCGTCCGAGTGGCACGACTTGCATAAAAGGACTTTGATATTAATCAGCACTTCCCTGTTCACGGCAGCACGCCAGTGTTTCTTTTCTTTTCCTTGTGCTTCTCACTTCCTCATGATCCAAATGTAGGTTAATGAATTAAAACATGCTGGTTTTGCATATTTCACCCCAAATCATTAAGAAATTCTATTTTGCATAAAGAAAATTTGCTCTATTTTGGGCCCTCTTTTGCATTGTGGCATTCTCATGAAAATTAGGTGAATTCCCTCATATTTCATTACCATAATGAAAAGTGTGCATGTATAAATGTATTAAATCATATATAAATAACTAAATAATATATTTTATATGTATGCATCAATATATTAAGTTGTATTGCTGTACTGTTTATATTTCACATTAATTTCTGAAACATATTTATATATTTATACTGTATATTAATATAGACACACATATATCAATATTAAAGTATTTATACATTATAGTACAATTTGTTGTGCTGACTTTAATTTATGCTAATATATATATATATAAGTATTTTTTATATAGTATGTTTTATTTTATTTATGAGAATCACCAAGAAATATGCTTAAAACAACATCCTGATGCATTACAACAATGATTTATTTTATAGGGGAAAGTAAGGTTACAATGCTAAACACGACACATTCTTGACAGGTTTTTGACAGGTCTAAGAAAACAAACTGGCATCTGATTCTTCATGAAGCGTGATAAAGGAGATCTATTACCGCAAATCTCCTTCATCTGTTGTTAGCTTTGTGGGATTATGTGACCTCCAAACTGCTTGTCTTCCACTTTTACTCCAATCACTGTTGTCCATCGCCCCCGAGACCCCCCCCCCACCACCACTCAAAGCAGATGTGAAGATCTAATAGAGAGGACTAGTCAGACAGAGTTGGGTTTTTTGTCTCAACAAACATATTGTATTTCACAAGCTAATACAGTCACACAAGAGACTTCCAACTCTTGTTAGCATATGTTTTGCATGCTCTCCCTCCAGATGACCTTAATGATATGATACCAAGACTAGAGTTACACAAGTTCTGTACTTGCCTGTACACATCCAGTTATTCCACGTTACACATGGATTGTCATTTTTTTCGTTGTAGTTGTTGTTGTAGTGACTGTTGGAAGAGTGTCATCAGATGCCTATGAGATCATCTTGTAGGATCAGTCCGATGTAGCGTAACAGGAGCCATCGATGGGGAAGGAGACGGACGGAAAAGCTCAAACTGTTACATTTCATTCCAGTCCAAGCTTAAACTGTTTTCATAGACCCACAGACACTTAATAAACATTCAAATTTGCATTAGTGTAGAAGCCACATGTTGCCTTATGAAAGGTAGTAAACAATTTCACACCTTGCTGACTTGCTCCACAGCTTCAGTGAAGCTAAATCTGTTCCTGCTCTTGGAGGACATTTCATACGCAGGGAATTGAGTGCATATTTTTTGCCGGTTTTGACTGTGTTATCAGGCTGTAACATTATGGTGCGTTTGGAACCAATCCCTCATTTGAGGACACAGCTGCCTCAGAAGAGCGAGTGTTCAGCCCGCTGACTGCTCTGCAAACACATCCGGCTCAAACTGACCTTTAACCCCGTCGCTAAGCAAAAGGTGTAATGCTGTAAATAATGCATTCCCGAAATAACGTCATTTGCTTCCTTGTAGCAGCTGAAAGCATGTCCTGGTTTTAAGAACGTAACAGACATTGATTCTTTCCATGTGTTTGAGCTCGGTGCAGAAAACACTGTGTGTTATTTGTTGGGATTTTCGTGCAAATGATTCCAGCGATAATAATTTTCTTGCTTGTGCTTTAAGGTGTACTATTTCAACAAAGCTGTAATTCAGTCGCTAAGCCTTGATACACTCGTAATTGGAGGTGAAAGTGGCGTTGAATGCGTTTAATAATTGAAATATTTACCACATTAGATTGCACATGTGTTGGGTTTGGTGTTAAAACATAACAGATGTCTCCATTGCCCTTCGTGAACCTAGTTGACTACATGTAGAGAGGGCTCGATTTGTTTCAGATGGAACCCTTCTGAAGAAATCTGCAACATTTAGGTCTTAAAGCTGGAGTGTGTAATTGTTTCGATATGTGTATTTGCTCTATCCCTTCCTCGTATCCAGAGACAACTATCAGTAAAAGTGTAAATATGATGGTGCTTTTAAAACATTGCTCTGTATGTTTGAAAACCATGATTTTAGCAACATTGACTCAACCGATGGCATGTTTGGGGCAGGACTATATTGCTGACATGTGTTAAGAGTGGTGTAGTCATGTGATCCTGCAACAGACAGACAGCGGTTGCACAGCTGGATGGCAGCAGCCATGACAGTTTTACTGTTCGTCTCCTTTGCACTTATCTGAAGCTGCTATAGGAATTCAGTCATGTGGTCTCAATCAAGTCCTCTGTTTACATCACAGTGCTGCTTAGGAACAATGTGCTTGTGTTTCCAAGCCTTTAGGGACCCCTTTCTATTCTCTTATCTGTCCACAGTGCTTTGATCGGTATCATCTCTCGTTTTAAACATTTCACTCACAGTAAATGCTAGGCAAAGCTAAAATAATATGGAAATGGGTGAGCGAAAGTGAGGAACAAACAAATGACGGAGAACGAGAAACGTGGAATTTTCTACAGGATTTTGAGTTATTTTAGTACATCAAGGTAAACTATATGAAAAAGAGAAGTATCGCCTTGACAACTAGCTGAAATAAATTTATTTATATTAAAAATTAATTAATTTAACTTTTATTTCAAATAACAGAAACCTATTTTAAAATTACATAGAATAATCCTGGTGTCAATTTAGTTTTGTGCATCCAGAATCAATATTCATTTTCTTTTAAACCTTCCTTAGCTCTTTATTATAATGACTGTAATTTTCACTAATTACACTGACAAATAAATATCAGTTGCAACAACAAAGCTTGGATTCACTTTCAAATCGGTTGAGAAATGTTGAAATCAGGGACATGGGGAGTATATTGGGTTTTTTGTGTAGAATAAGGACCTTTAGGCTTTGTGTTAGTATTATGCTTAAAGCAAGTATGATTTCTAATTGATTAAAGCCAGCAGGCCATTTGTTTAAACACAGGACAAGTGGGACGCAAGCAGGGATGCACCGGTTGACCGGCCATAAATCGAAACCGGACGGTTTTTCCTTAAAGGGGAGGTGAAATGCTTTTTTTCACTCAATATCCTGTTAATCTTGAGTACCTATAGAGTAGTACAGCATCCTTCAAAACTCCAAAAAGTCTTTAGTTTTATTATATTCAAAAGAGAAAGATAGTCTGTACCGATTTTTCCCGGAAAAACACGACCGGCTGGAGGCGTGACGTGTGGGCGGAGCTAAAGAATCACGAGCGCCAGTAGGCTTTTGCGTTGAGAGCGTTTGGAAGCTGTGACATTACCGTGAGGGAAAAATCATCATCCAAAACAAACCATGGCTAACAGTCAGATTCAGCCGTTTATTTATGATCCAGAATCAGATCCCGAGACTGAAATTTAACAATAGCAGCATCCGCAACGATGGCTCTATGTGGAATGTACTGAAACTGTATATATTTGCTTAGCGGTTTTGGAAAATGACTAAGTTCCACTTTGTCGTCTTTTTTTTTTTTTTTTTTTTTTTTAAGCTGTAAGATGTGGAAAGTGCAGTTTTAATGACAACATCGCATGTTGTTTACTTGATGTGCGCCGATAGCTAAGTTAACAACACAGAGATATTTTAAGCAGTTCTACTCACCGCCTGCGGTTCCAACACACGATCGTGACCCTTTTTCGTTGGGACTGCATTATCCTTAAGAAATAAACGATGTGCAAATCCGGCGTCAAACTGGGCCTTGTTTGTAAAACAAGCATCTTCGAAATGCAGGGAACAAACACAAACACTTGCACAACTCCGTTGATGCTCTGTAAAAATAAACTCCATCCACTGGTCCCTTAATGCTGTTTTTTTTTTTGGTAATCTGTGCAGGGTTGTCTTGCCCTGGCAACCAAAAACACACTTCTTTTGTGACATTTCGCGACGCTCTCGCTCTGATCAGTGAATGTCAGCGCGCACTCTTCCAGCAGACGTGCCCTAGGACCCATATAAGGAAATTCCGCTCCATATAACGTCACACAGAGCCATACTCGAAAAAAACTTTCCCAAACTTGTGACAAACCGGAAGGAGTATTTTTGGAACAGAAATACTCCTTCAAACGTACAACTTAATTTTTGAAACTTTGTCCATATTTAGCATGGGAATCCAACTCTTTAACAGTGTAAAAAACTCAGTATGCATGAAATAGCATTTCACCCCCAACCCCCCTCCCCCTTTAAAATATGCGATCGGCAATTGGCCGGTTTTTGGTAAATTTTTCGTCCGATTTTTCACCTGCTGTAGTACACTAAAAAAAAGAGTTTCATTCATCCAATTAAAAAAATTTTGGTTAATGATTCACATCTATATTTTTAACTCGAGACAATTGTTATTTATTTTTCATTGGCTCAAGTAAAAAAATATAGATGTGAATCATTACCCTATTTTATTTAATTTTTTAAAGAGCCAGTAAGATGAAAATTCTAAGCTTCCTATCACTGTTTATAAGTCCTGTACATTAGGTTTAAATCCATCCAAGGTTAAATAACATTGTCATTTTGTCAAAATATCATTTTAAAATTACCTCAATTCTCAGAGATCCCCAAACGGTTCGCGGGAAGCTGTTCAAAAGATTCAGTTTCCTTAAACCCCACCTTTTGGTTGCATACTGTGTTCTGATTGGTCAACTGACATAGTTTTGATTGGTTGTTCCGCACACACCTCCATGGTAAACTATGCGTTAGCATCTGTTTGGGGTGAATTATGTCTTTTATTACTCTTACCGCAAAGCAAACAGTAAAATAAAAAACTTGAACAGTCTCGCTGCTTTTTCTTCTGTGTGGGTGTATTCAAGCCACGCGCTTCAGTTTGAATCTGAATGGCGCGTTTAGTGCGGGGCGTGGTCACATTAGAAGGGAGACATGAAAAACAGACATTGCGTTGTTTTCATATGGATTACTTTATCACAGAATATCTGTTTTCGGCAGCACTTGTTTAGTTTTAAAGTAGACATGTCAAGCTTTCTATAGATATCTCTCTCATGTCTCTTCGTTGAGTATTCATGGAGTTACACTTCATTTTAATGATGTTTTTGTAAATGAAGATCAGCGCAGACAGCACACATACTGATAAGACGCTCGGGAGAAAACAAACATATAACTTCAAAATCATACTTCGCGTTGTGATTCGGAGATGCTCGTTGGTCTAAATAAAGTTGGTAATGAACCCTCTTTTATGGCCAAACGCTTTGAAAATCCTGCCTTGTACTCACCGAGATTAGAAAAGCAGTCATCAGTGAAATGTTGTGAACACAACAAGGATTCTTCTGATCTTCATTCTTTGGCAGTGAAAATAAAACAAACTTGCCTTTACAATTAAAATCACACTGTCTCCTCGACATGATGCTATCACACCAACCAGAGCGTCTTTGTGGGGGGGTGGGGCAGCTCAGAGCTTCATTTCTCCCAACACGGTAGGCGAAGATTATTATGCAAAGTGTTCCTAGTGACGTACATAGAGATGGGCAAAAGATTTTAAATCTATAATGACTCGTTTCAGCAATTCAGAGTCGACTCCTTACTTTAGAAGCCAATAACTTTATAAATCGTGTACTTTTTGGTTTAATTACTTTGCACATTGTTTACACTGATGGACAGCTACATCATACACTGTAATACAGGTAATTTTTGATTTCCCATCTGTGTGGCTCTTTAACCCCTTCAGCTGTTATTTTGATTTTTTTGAGAATTAGGCATATGCAATATTGGACCCACTGGTGGGTTCCCAGAGTGGTTGTGGTTTTAATTGGATAAATGAAACACTTTGCATCTTTGTTTTGTTCGCACCAACATTATTTGATTTTAACATTTTGGAATAATTTATTTATGTAGCATACTTTTTTATTCTCACTGGTACAGCTTTTTTTTTTTAAAAAAAGACAAAAAACAAGTACTCAGTGTTGATTAAGTAACATCTTATTGAATATGTGTTGATTGTGTTGTTTGGATTGTAGAATTATGCAGTTGTTGCCTTTAATTTCACATGGTTACAGTTGATCTTTTAATTTAAGGCCGGTTCTCTGTAGTTTCAACCCAATTCAAAAACAAAAGCTAAATGCTGATGTCTGTAGCATCTATGTTTGTATTGAATGTAGGCTACTAGCACAATGTTTGATCCATGTGGAATGGAGAATATGCATAGATATTAAGCCGACTGTAATTAGAAATGCTAGTCCTGCTAATGAGAATAAAAAAAAGGCATTTCTGTTATTTAAATCATTTAGAACAGCACTGTTCAGTGCAGTCTGTATTTGCATGTTTGTAACAGGCCCTTCCCAACTGTTATCCGCAGCTCGTGAATTCAGCCAGGGGCAAACTGCCAAATATCTGACTTTGTACAATTTTATATATCAATGACAAATTCTGGAATATCAGCAGTGGGATGCTTTAGGGCCATATTTAAAATGGACTCTGCTAAGGATCTCTCCACATGGACAAAAAAATAAAAAAATAAAAGAGGCGTACTGTTGGCTAATGCTCACTGTTTTCAATTTCACATTCCCTGCTTGGGAAAGAATTTTTGTGTGTGTTTTTGGACGCTGCAGCTTGGGTTGTCAAAGTTTTAGCAGCCAGAGATTTTTACATTTTGTTTTGGGGCACATTTCTCGAAGTTGGACAATTGAGAAAAATGTTGTGTAGAGAGTCAAACAGAAAGAAATGAAACACAGAGAGAGACAAAGAAGTTATTTTTATCTACATCCGTTCATGGACAGCTAATTGAACTATTCTCTTGAAAATCTCTTTCAGAGGAGAAATAGTTTGTGTAATAATCAGCAGTGATCTCTGCAAGTCAGGAGTGAAAGTTCAATTTGTCAGTCACTGGACTCCGCCCATCAGTCAACTTACTTTTGACTCACTTTTGAGTTCCTGTAATTGAACACATTGCATATTGTTAGGCTAATGACAGAGTATTTTCATAAACCATTAAAAAAACAATTATTTTTATTAATTATTATTTATAGATGCTTATCAGCATTGAAGGAAATATGTATATTTATAGTCAACTGAATTTAATGCACAATACTCTCATAAGCAATAATAATAACTACGTTTTTATTAATTAAATTATTTAGATTATATGTTTTTCTGTATTGAATTAAACATAAGGACATTTATAGTCAACTGAATTTAATGTATAGTACTCACATTAACATTTATTTATTTGATTTAAATATTGTATTTTTATCATTATTACTTATTTAACATACTATTATTTTAATAAAATTTGTTAGCTTATAGATGCTTTTTGGTATTAAATTAAATATAGGTTTATTTATAGTCAGCTTTTCTCTCTTTTTTGCCCGCCATGTTATTTTCTGCTGAGCTTGTTGAAATTCTAGAACATTCTAGAAATTCTAGGAAAGCTCTATCCATTAACTATATTTAGAACAATGCTTTGGATTTGGGCTCAGGTGATATAGTGCGCTTGCTGTGTACCTTTTGAAACAGCTGATGCAAATGTTATTAAGGTAGGCAGCCTACTAGATTTTAGAACAGGACAACTATGTTAGGGTAGCTATTTTGTATCCTCTCCTATATTTTCCAAAAGATGCTGACAGGTCAGTTGGCTTGTTATCCAAACCATCAAGCCGATTAGCCCCTCTCTGAAGGACCTGGGAACAATCTAATTTTACTAAGGCAAATACAGTATCATGGGCAGTTAGTGCTTCGGGAACAGCAAACCATAGAAAGCATGAAAGATTGAGACTCATGAGCCATAGCAGACCGCCTGCCGCTCTGCGCCCTGACTCTTTCAATGCAGAACTCTTCTTTAATTATTCAGCTCCAGCAGCCCAGAGGCCCTGCCTTATGAAACTGTGGACACATTAAGGCCTGTGGATGACAATGCGCTCTATTCATAGGCCGTCTCTGAGCAGGCCTTTTTTAGACTGCAGGAGCATGTGAAGGCTGTGGTATGAGAATGCACTGGGCTTTGTCTCATGGGATTGTGGAGATGTGTGGAGCTGCTCTCTTTCTGTTCACCATCAGCCAGGCTTGCTACAATTTTTGGCGTTGTTGCTTATTCGAGCTACATCTGTGACTCACACCATGACCTAAATTCATGTTTAAAAACACCTTTGAGCTTGTACGTATCTACAGTGTATTTTCAGGTGCACCAGGTTGAAACCTCTTTCTGTCACTGCTGATACATCATGTGGTTGAGGCAGATTTCGTAAGCAGATTTTGATGTGCAGTTCTCCTCCTCTGAGGTCTGCTGTGTGATGAATATTACATGATTTTGTGTGGTTGTGTTTTTTTTTTGTGTGTGTTTTTTTTTTTAGAAATGCCACCTGGACAAATCTGTCTAGACCATCTCGCTATGTTCTCAAAAGTTCATCTCGGCCATCATTGCAGTTTCAACCTTGCTTGCGTCATCCTGATCACACGCCTTCTGTAGGCAATTTAAGGTGTTCATTTAAATGTGGTGGAAAATGCTGGTTCTTTCATCTGTGCCGTAATGCATTCCAGGCACTTTGAGAGAGGAGCATGTTCCCAAAGATAAGACTTCAACGTTGATATCAGTCTCACCAGTATCATGGACCCCCTTACAGATGGATATGATCTTAACGTTATCGCAAAGAAGGAATTTCTGAAGGAATCACATTTTTTCCCCTGTTTTTCTCCACCGTGTCAGAGGTGCTCATGTATTTAAAGGTAAAGTTCACCCAAAAATGAAATTTCTGTCACAACAAAGCTGAATGACATTTTCTGTTGAGAAACACACATGTTTTTCCATATGGAAGCGTATAGTCTTCAGGCACTGTGGTCCAAAATACACCATAGTAGTTTGTATGAATTGTATTCCATTTCTTCTGAAGCCATTTGTTATCTATCTATCTATCTATCTATCTATCTATCTATCTATCTATCTATCTATCTATCTATTGTTCTGTTTTTGGGTAAATAAATAAAAAGTAGGCTAGTACACACGTACTCAATATATGAGTACATGAACACATGAACTTAATCTCTTGAATTGCTCTGAGAGTCAATTCATGAGCATTTTACTATTTCTTTTGGAAAAAAAAAATATTATATACAAACAGAAACTTAAGTGTTCACTTCACAGCAACCCGTCAAAATAAAAGTTCTGTTTAACTTGAAGAAACTAACAGAAAATATATTACTTAATGTAATATACCACTTCTAATAAAATTGTTAAAATATAGTTTTTTTTAAGGAATATTTACCAGCAAAAATATTTACTAAAAAAAATTTAAATACACAACAAAGCATTTCTAAAAAAAGCTAAAAAACAAAACAAAACATCCACCGATGCTCCACTCAGGGCTCCCGTAGTTCAGTATGGGCTCGACCCTCTCCCCTCACGTTTGCCATAGAGACATGCTGCCGAGCGAGAGAGATGTTTTCGCATACGGTGGCACAAGTGCAGCCGCCAAAAAAGCAACCTGCAGCAGTGTTATTCGTTGCGCGGCATGGCATGTATGTTCATGCAGTCAATAGAGATATTATATAAAAACATTAAAAACAAGCAGGGCTATAACATAACCCTTAAAAAAACTCCAGGTCTACACAAGACACAAGTGGCACGATCAAACAAAAGACAATAGAACCCTGTGATGTTATCTACACTGGATGCAGCGTGATGCGACACGATCCCCATCAGTAAACTTATGCCTCATTCTATGACGAAATGTACTGTTCAGATAATTTGCAACTGTAGTGTGATGTCATAAAGTTAAGACAGACTTTTAGTGCAACTCTTGCATCAGGTGTAGACGCAGTTAGACAGTATCTGTTGTCTCTCTCTCTCTCTCTCTCTCTCTCTCTCTCTCTCTCTCTCTCTCTCTCTCTCTCTCTCTCTATATATATATATATATATATATATATATATATATATATATATATATATATATATATATATATATATATATATATATATATATAAAAAACAGTGGCATTACAAGATGTAAATACAGACTAGAAAATATATTTACACTTGCTCTGTCGTATGTCCATGACCGTGACTCACAGCGGAGTTGCCAGTTTTAATCTAACAGCTCTTAACGCCGAGTGTGCACTTGGATGCATTAAGGTAAAACCGTTTTTTTCTTTTATGTTTTTTTTTTTTTATGTTTTTTTTTTTTTTTTTACATTTTCTTGTCTCAGTTATACATTTGAATGGTAAATGATAAAGAATGATATTAAAACTTGTTTTGAACAATTTCTTTGTCATCTGAATATTGATTTTAAGTAGGGGGGAACATTTTATTTAAATCGTAAATCAGATTTTTTGTGAAAAAATCTGGGAGCCCTAGTACTAAGATTTGGAAACTGCAGTGGACTTTACTTTTAAAATGCTGAATTGCTTCTACTTCACCTAACACCACCTTTAAAAGGTCATCTTTGATGTTTGGTCTCCTGTAATATGCTTTGCTCAGTTCTTACACTATTTGTGATTCTTACACGCCTTAATGGAAGCTCAGTGCAGTGGAACGCCAATGAAGCGTTGAAGAATTTCATTCAATCTGCTTTTTATGGGGTCCCAAAAGCAGTGCATTTGAATATCACCGATGGATGGAGTTTTGGCAAGGTACGGTCGACAGATGCTGGCATTTTACACCTGGCACCGTGACGCATGTGCAGCCTGTTTTCTCGGGGGGAGTCCACGAATCCCAACCCCTCCACCGGTGCCTCAGAGGCTCCAGACCGCTCTCTCCAGTTAACTTGTTTTCCAGGAATCCAGCTGCTCACCTCTCTTTCCACAACAGCACTGCTGGCCACGTCCATATGACAGGAAGCATACCAGAACTGATCTCAGTCTGAGGGACTCTCGAAACAAGAGTCATTTCCACATGGGCCTCTCGAAATAAATTGATACCAGGCTTTAAACAAAAAGTCCGATTTCTTTCCTGAAAGAACTGGGGGATACAAGTGTGGAATTTTTTTTTTTTTTTTGTTGAAGTAATCCCCTTTTTCAAACCAACAGAGAATCCGGAATCTCAAAAGAGAGACTAAGCTTCTTTAATCCTTTTGTCATGGCCAGTAGCCACTGCTCTTCTGCAGGACTCGTATAAAAGCTGCAGAAATATGAATGTAATGGAGAGAAGCTGCTTGGAATTGTGGGAGATGGGTGGGGGTGAAGGCATGCAGGCTTCTCTGAAGTTCCATCAAATGCATCCACACAGTAAGTCTGTTCTGTGAAATAAGGAACGCTTTGCTCATGATAGAGTGATGGCTTGAACTTGGGTCGGGCTGACATTTATTCTGCGGTTAGTCAGTCATCTCCCCATTGGATTCCTCTACCTCAAAACAATGACCAAATGTGACTGTTGCTGTAGGACATCTTTGTAACATAGCGACCTCTGTTTTTTTGGGCTGAATATGTCATGACTTCCACACCTACTTGTATTGAAGCATTAATTCAGTCCCTTACAAAGAAGAACTATGACATTGCCATGGTTTTGTTGTTATGGTAATAACATGGTTACAATTTACATTTTTTGGCCTCTTTGGTACTTTGAAGTACGTTGGAATAACCTCTAAATGATATAGTATATGAGTATGGTAATCGGAGAGTAATTTTTAAATGTACATAATTCATATAAAAATATTAATATAATTTATGTCTTCAAAAGAAGTTTCTTGTGCTCACCAGTAAAACAGTAATATTATGAAGTATTACAGTTTAAAAGACTGCTTAAAGCTTTTTATGTCAACATAAAACTCAATTTCATTTTATTTTTACTTCCATCACTAAAATAATATTTTTTGTTCATAAGACTAATGTATTCATGTATTTATATATTTATTTTTGTAATTTCTTGTTGTTTGTTTTGTTGTGTTTTTGTTTGTTTTGATTTTTTGGAAAGTTTTTTTTGTTTGTTTGTTTCTTTGATTGTTTTTTATTAGTTTATTTTTGTTCATAAGACTAATGTATTTATATATTAATTTTTGTAATGTTTTTTGTTTGTTTCGTTTTGATTTTGTGTTTTTGTTTGTTTAGATTTTTTGGTTAGTTTTTTTTTTGGTTTGTTTGTTTCTTTTTTTTTAATTTTATTTGGGTTAGTTTTTGTGTTGGTTTAAATGTATCTTATTCAGTTATTTTAAGCAGGCTTGTCACATGATTCCTTCAGAAATGCAGAATGTTTTGCTCAAGAAATATTTATTATGATCAGTGTTGAAAACAGTTGCTGCTTAAACATTTAGCAAATTAGTGCATAAAAAAGAAAAAAACTTTCCCCTATCTTTTGAATGGTAGTGTATGCGCACATGTGCTTTTTTCCCTTACTGGCTTCATAATGACTGTGGTAACTACTGTACACACAATATAATACACACACACACACACACACAGAGTTTGTCTCATGAACACGAGCCTGTTGCTCTTGTGTAAATGTGTGTTAAAAGGCCCTTTCTCTGGTGCACACAAAGCTGGAAGGTGGGATAATGTTTCTACCCTCCTCTGCTCCTTGCTTTCTCTTTCGCTGTGCCTCTCTTTTACTCTTTCTCCTTCTCAGTCTGTTTTTCTCGTGGTCAGGTGTGGCACCTTACTCCCTGGGTGTTATATTACTTCTCTTCTGGCCCACTCTGTATGTGTGTATTTATGTATGTATGTATGAGTGTGATTGTGTGTCCACTGTGAAGAACCTGTCTTGAATTCAGCTCATACGCTGGCCTCTCCTAGCAGCCCAAATGCTCCGGGATTAAAGAGCTGTGAGGGACATTTTGCAGATTTTCTTCTGCGTGTCATTCATTCCCTGGAGCAGTGATATGACCAGAGCTTTTGAACTGATGAGTATTACATTGTGTGCGTGTGTGTTAATGGTATGACTTATAGCTGCTCTGCTTTCTGTACTGGATTGAGTGTTTACAAAATCCAGTCAGGGCATTCTTTTAGTTTTGCTCAGTTCCTTAGCCAGAGAATGAGCTATGATGACCAGCCAAACAGAGATGAGATGGAATGAATTGTTTTGTGCACAAGACTGCGTAAACCTTTATATATGTATATTTTGTTTTACTTAATTTTATTTTGACTCCTCCATTTTACTTCTGTAACAAAATAAATCTAATTTTTATTTAATTTCATTCAACATTATATGTCCAAATATCCATTTGATTATCGATTGTTTGTTTGTTATTTGTTAACATTATTTTCCCATTGGTATTATTATCAAATGTTGATAAATTATATTTGTAATAAATTACAATAATTATGTAAAGATTAGGAGCATGCATTAAGAAATGATATAGGTTCTGTTTTGATTTCATGTTTACTTGAATGGTGTTTGTGATCTTCAGCTGATCACAAGACAGTAAAAGACTCAATATTCCCCAAGCCCTGCTCAGAATTCCCCGAAGACCAATCTTCTCCCACTGTATCTGACGTAGTTGATTACAATGGATGTCTCTGTGTCAGGGTTATGTACTTCACAGGGGAACATTCCTGCTCTTATTGGCCGTGTTTGCCCTGCTCTCATGGGGCTTTCATCTGCAATATGTCTTCAGGATTGACTTGTAAGAGAGAAAAGATGTACTTCCCTGCAGAATCACTCCGGGTGTTCATTATTACCCACGTGCAGTGTCTTGTCTTACCCTGTTCAAACAGTATTTGGAAACTTTAAATTCCTAATTGAGTCTCCGGGTAGTGTTTTCCTATTTGCACATGAAATAAATTAGCATATGCCTTGCTTTAGATTAGTGAGGCTTTAAACTGGAATTCGGAACCCTCTGGTCATTTAGCATCTTGTGTTTATTCTGCCAGAGTTTTTGTGTTTTACTTGCGTAAACATTGCTTGTTTGTAGGTGTGTGCACAATGAAATATTTTCTAAATCGACTAGCTTGTGGGCTGCCTGAAAAAACAAAGCTTCATTAATCAACCAGGGGGTTGGTGGTTGACTAGTTCGTAGCCCATCGTGACCCATCCCTAGTTGTTTCTGTATCAGCCATGAACCGGCATGTTTTTCTATTTGAGATCTTGTTTGATGACCTCACTGACTATTGACCTCTTCATTAGGCTGTGATGGGCTTGTGTCAAGCTTACTAATTACCCTTTATTCACCCCCAGGAGACGTGTGAGGGATTTTTTTTATTCATGTGTAGGAACTAATAATAAACACTATATTCCATATGGTAAATAAATAAAAATATACAAAAAAAACATTAATATATTGCTAATATAGATTTAAAAAAATACAATTGCATGTTTATCACTGTACTTGTATAGGAAGACTGGAATTTTTTGCATTTAAAAAAATATTTATCTTTCAGTTGAATTGTTTAGCAGTTCTCAATTCCAGTCCTCCTGCCCCACTGCTCTGGATATTTTGCACATCTCTCTTTGTAAACACACCTGATTCAGATAATCAGCTTGTTAGACATTAGCTCCGTGCATGAACTGTGTTCCCATTGTTCATTGCTCCCTACTCCCTGAGCAGGGGAAATTTGTTGAAGTTTACCTCACTTCGGAACATTCATTCACTGATTTGTGCTGCACAGCCTCTTTACTGTATACATTGACAACTGTGACATCATATTCCTCTGTAAATAAATACAATTAATAATATCCTGTGATGTCCACTTTGCAGGGCACTGACGTTCGAATAAAACAAAGGTCTGAAGCGATAAGAGAAATGTACAAAATGTGCAGAGCAATGGGGCATGTGGACTGGAATTGAGAACAGCTGGTTTAGATCATGCATTTAAAATATAATTTGGCCAGGTGTGTGTGTTTTTTCTTTTTTTTGCCATTTGAAATGTTTGTTTTAGTTGAAGTTGAAATCCTAACATTTTAAATGGCATAATATTTGTGTTTGTGGAGTAGTGTTTGTCTGTAAATAATTCAGATTTTTAGCGTTTAGTTTGCTTATGCTGTTAATACCTGCCCCAAATGCATCCAGTATGTGTCTAGTCACTCAAATCCTCAATTCATTAGCACATGGATGCAATGTTTAGGAATGCAATTTGGAGAAAAGAGTGTGATTTAGTCAAATTAATTGTGTTAATCGTATTTATGTGTGTACATGCACACACATGCACATCCGTCACTTTTGTTTCCCTCCCTCCCTCTCTCTCTCACATGCTTTTTCTCTCACTCTCTCTCTTTCTCTCAATTATTGCTATTAGATTTCAAATCTGAAAGTGAAAATGAAAAATGGCTGCTGCTGCCTTTTTCCAAGAGCCCGGTTGCTAAGCAACACTCTCTCTCTCTCTCTCTATCTCTCTCTCTCTCTCCCTCTCTCTCCCTGTGAGTTGGACTTTCTTGCGGGTGGAAGATGGCTTCTCCCTGCGGAGCATGTTAGAGTGAATTCAAATGGGGATGCTGCTTGTGTGCTGTCAGCTTGGCCCAGTTTATCATCACAGAGAGATGTGTAAAGCAAGCTGCCAGCTTTATGTCAACGTGTAAAGTTATGTCTGAATGACAAAGTCAATTTTCGAGGCATGAGATTGGTTAGGAAGTCAACAAATGTATATTTGTAATTCTGAAGACTTTCTGCCTGCAGTTTAATAAATACTTGATGTCTTAAAGAGGTTTATTATCATTTTTACCGACAGGTTCAACTATGAGACAGACAGACAAACTATGTCAGGAGTGGCTGTGTTTCAAAACTCATTGAGCTGCCTATTTAGACAGCATAGTGAACTCGTGTTGTCTAGATTTGCAGCTCGGGATTTATTGAGACAGCCTGACTATGTTACGCATCTAAAAACTTATATTCTCTGTGTTATGCAATACATTAGCGAGGCAATTTCAGCTGTGATAATAGTTTTCTCTTATTAGATTTTTGTTTATTTAAAGGGCAGAATGAATCTGCGTCGGTTAGTCCGTATGGTCGCTTAATTGTGTAGAGATGAACAATCAGAGATGTATATCCAGCAGCCGTGAGAAAATAACAATCCTTTGTGTTGCATGAATGAATGCAATATAGACCAACGGCAAGACAAACAAAGGTTTGCCTCCCTCCCCTCCCTTCCCGCTTTGACCTGAATACAGTCACATAATTCACACAAACAGATGTTAAAAGGAGGCAAATGAGATAAATGTGTGTTTCTAATAATCTCCTTAGTGTTGTTATTGACATTTATAATGGGCAAATTTAAAAAGGGGATAATAATTTAATGAAAAATAACTTCTTCCAGTGCCAGAAAACATGAGGCACAGCTAATGCTAATAGATTTATCTTAGAGTGAAATGCTGAGGTAAATAAAACGGTAAGCTAACGCAAAGTAACATGCAGTTTAATCTAATGGGTATTAATTGTGTGTAAAGCATGTTTGTGTTTTTCTTATTAGTCAGACGGGTCTTGTGTTAATCTTTTTTTTTTTTTAAATAGAACATAAATATTAGCTGCAAAAAAAAAAAAAATACAAAATAAAATAAAAACATTGCTTTGGCAAATACTGAAATTATAAGAAGTAAAATTAAATGAAATAAATAGAAATGACAACTTAATAGAAATATTAAAAAGAACTAATATACATTTTAAAATGAAAAGGGAAAATATAAAAATATTTTAATGGAAATTTATAGCATATTTATACATAAAATAAATATAAATATATGAGTAAACCCTAATTAATTATTAAACCCTCTAAAAAATGTGAAAACGCATACAGTTGCAATCAAAGTTATACACCCCTTTGACCTGCAAGGCATTTTGGGGTGGGGGGGGGGGGGGGCGGATAGCGTGTTTCATTGTCTCGCCACCATTAGGGGTGTCACGATTTCGATTTTAAATCGAAATCGATCGAAATTAAGTCACAGTCTCGAACTTCGAATTAAAAAATGGAATCGTCGATGCTGCCACGCCCCCATGTTGTATGACGGCAAATCAATGACAAAAATAACCGAGCATTCAACTGATGCTGGCGCGCGCGCTATATGGCTTCCGCGAGAGGAAAACTGAATCGGATGCGAAGAAACGGGAGCCCGCGAGCTCATTTCAAACTCTCGCGCGCGCGTGACATGTACTCTGCGTGCAAAAAAAGCCCTCACGCGCGCATGCTCATTCCCCACATCCTCGCGCTCGATCATCTCACCTCTGCTCGCGCGAACAATTTTATTTTTGTCAGTCGTGGGGCGGGGCTTGCTGTTTTAGTTGTTATCTCAAATGTCATTGGTTATTCCCCTTTTCCTAAAGTCAGTATTCGACGCCTGTTAGAAAATGAGTAATAATTCACTTGACTTGACCCATGACTTCATCAGTGGACCAGATACATGCGAGTAATAATTTCTTTTGCTTGTTTAATTTATTTTTGTCTTTAATGTAATTTAATGCATTGTTTATAGAGTAGATCTTTTGTAGATACTTGATTAACTGGAATTCTTCTGATTGCTAGTGATTGTAGTCTTGTAATAAGAGATACACATATTTTACAGACTGTAATGATGCACACACACAGACACACACATAGTGTACATACATACATAATATATATATATATATATATATATATATATATATATATATATATATATATATATAAATCTAAATGAATGACAGTGAAGTGTTTAACAAGCGTTTTATCTTTAATCTTTTAAATAGATACATCATAATATTTGAAGGTTAGTTTAGTCATTTTTTATTGTTTTTGTTTGTTTTGTTATGAACTTGAATTTCATCTTTTGTGACTGCACTTACAAAAGAGAAACTGGATGGCAGTTTATTTTAAGTTTTCCATTGACTAAAGATATAAGTTAATGTTACATTATGTTGTTAATAAAAGTTTTAAATTTGACAGTGTAATGTGGTACATTGCAAACAAAGGTCAGATATTATATTACATAAAAGTCTAGTTTGAAAAATGACAATCTGTGCTTTAAAGAGAATAAATGTAAAAATCGAGAATCGAATCGAACCGTGACCTTAGAATCGAAAATGCAATCGAATCGAGGATTTGGAGAATCGTGACACCCCTAGCCACCATGCTAGTGGATCTGCCGTAGAGTCAATTGGTTGTTCTTGGAGATAGCGGGTTAACTCCGTGTCAGCGCGCGCTCTGATCTGTAAAGGGGCAGAGATTTCAGACCTCCGTTTATTAAGGAGATCTGTCACAAAACTCATCATCCGCGGCAAAGTTTTTTGAGCAAATTTCAAAGCCACACTCGCCCGCCATCCTCTGATTGTTTTGCAGTCTATGGACGATGCAATGCTTTGCTGATGCGAGCCGCAAAAAAAAAAAAAGCCATTGTCTGTTCTAGAAAGAATGCAGCAAAGATATTTAATGCTAATGTATGAGGCATAGGCCTACACTGAGTTTCATTTACGATGAGATGCGCTCTAGTTCACAGTGCAGTGCAAGTGAACGCGGCGCGCTGGTGCTTCCATGTCACGGTTATCATTGTCTGCTATATTTGCTTTTTATTTATTAAAATACATGCAATTGGTTGATGAAACATTTATTAAAATTAAGGTAAACTTTGTTCAAAACGAAATTCGTTTTTAAGAAAGGTTTTCTTCAAAGCAAAATTTAATGAAGTGGTAAATATCATGTCTGACGATTTACAAAACTTCATTAAGTGGTAAAAACCATGTCTCCCGATATATTGCGCATCTTATGATCCTATCTAAAAAATGAAAATAATTTTTGATAAAAAAATGTTTGTAAAAAATTTTAATGACACGGTTTTGGCCGATCTCACGGTTATATACTTACCATCACACCCCTACTGCTATGTTCTACTTTTCAACAAGTGAGTCTTCACATTGGACAGAAATGGAATCTCACAATCTAACCCTACCTCTTCCCTCCTACAGATATATTCAGAAACAGGCAAAAAAAAATACAGAAAAAAATAACAAACCCAATTATAAAACATTTTATGACGTACAACAGTATTTAAAAGATTCCCATTCATTACCTCAATATTGTCCATTATTGTTTTATCAGTGCTTTTGTAACTTGAAGAGCAGAATCTAACATTTAAATTGTGGGAATCAAAGGGACTTAAAATGATCCAGTATCTTTATTTGATAGACTCTGATATTTGAGGAGTTGAGGCTTAAGTTCAGCCTCAGTAGGAAACATTTTTTATAATACCTTCAGCTTAGAAGCTTTGTTAAAGCAAATTAAGATAATACCCTTACTAGATCCCCACATTCATTTTTGGAGAAAATTATGATAAAGGATAATTTCAGAAAGGGTATCATCTAAATTTTACAGGTTGCTGACGTCTTACTCATCCGAAAATTCACAGTACAAGTTGAATGCATGGAAGGAAAATTTGCAGTTTGAAGTTTCGGGTGAGGATTGGAAAGCAGCTTATATTAAGACTCACACTATGTCTATAAATAAACACCTTAAACTTGTACAGTATAAATGGTTAATGCAGACATGATGGATAATGTAGCACTGATGGAATTAATTAGATATAATAAAAGCATATCAGATATAAGTACAAAATGAATGGAAGCTAGAGGAACTTTGTTTCACTTTATATGGCAATGCAGAAAGATTTTTTCTTTTGGGATTATAGAGACATTTTTTTAGTAGGAGTGAATGAGCATTTATAGACCTCAGCTTGCTTTATGCCAAAAAATGTGTCTCTTTGTTGTTTACAAAGATTCACAGATGCAATGGATAAGACAGATGTTGTCCTTCCATTAGAAAGATAGCTTCCATATTAAAGGCTAAACAGCATGTATTTGAAAACATATGGAGCCCTTATGAATGTATTTATGTATGTATGTATGTATGTATGTATGGACAGGTTGACGGCTAATTTCGCTGGTACTTGTGACTAGTGACAATAAAGGGCTACTACTACTATGTACATTTTTACCTCATGGGCATTGTTTAATTATGTCTCTTAGTCATTCTTATTAGTTAATCAGGCCTTGTGTGTATGTTTTTTTTTATTATTAGTACAATGCATTTTTCTTTGTTGTTTATTCCTATAAATTGTTAAATTGTCAGTTAGGCTTAAAAGTACAAAAATGCACAAAATTGTTCAGTGAAAAATACCTAGCAAGCTAATGTTATGCAAATGTGCAGCTTCATTATAGAAATTATATTAAGAGTTCAAATATTGAGGTGAATAATAATCCTGTGCTAGTTTTGTACACCTTTATCTAATAGATGTAATGGATGTGTATAATTGTGTGAAAAGCGTGACTTATTCATTCTTTTGACAGCTCTTGTGATAAAGCTTTTTGACCCAAAATGACAGCAAGGCAAAGAAAGGGGGTGTGTGTTAGAATTATTTGTGTTCTTTAACAAGAGCCCACGGCTTTGACAGGAGAGTATTTATAGAGATGTTTGGTTCTTCTGGGACAGCTGGCCATTTTCAGAAACATACACTCATCTCACCCTGAAAGGCTCATTCCATCCTCTGCTGAAAATACCAACATGTGAGGAAATACCTAATTATGTGACTTATCGATCATCTGTATAGAAACGTCAACTTTCTGTGGCAGCAGTCAGCCAGGCCAGGCACAAGTGGGAACGTATTGTGAGCTAATTTTACCCCAAAAATATGATCTCATGAATGATGAGGCGGTTCACAGGATATGTACAGTTTCCCATTTTAGAATCCGTGTTTCTATTTCTATGGTAACAGTTTTGTTAAGGGTTTTCAGTTGCTATGACTATTGACCTCTGGCAAGAACACTGGCTTGACATTCTTCCACACCCAAATATTTTCTTATTCTCATCTTCTTCACCCAGGCATTAAAAGTGCATCAATCCGTCATGTTTGGATGCGAGTAATCTAGTTGATTGCTTAGTCAAAGAAGATGGCTGACTGCTTCTCTCTTGACAAATCATAGCTAATTGTGTCCTTAAAAGCACTCTTTTCAGTAAAAAAAAAATCCTAGTAAGATATTTTGAGTAAGTTGTGTTGGGCATTTTTATGAAACTAGGCTGAGCAGTGTATTAAATATTTTGTTATCGAACATCATTAATTAAGTGTCATTAAACTAGTTTGGCATCCAGTGTTTGAATCACAACCTGGTGAATTCAGTACATTTCTGTGAATCAGTTCAAAATCTCCATTTCAGTGAATGGGTTTGGATTCAAATTAGGGAAATTATGCTTCAACATAACTGACCACGTCGAATATGTAAATATGTTGATTAGGTATGTAATGATTCACTGAACCCATGATTTGATTACCTCATAATTCTTTGTTTTTTTTACGAAATGAGATTTAAGACATTATACAGTAAATGAAAAGGTGTCATTTTATTAGGCTATTGCTGCACGTTTCTTTGTGATATTGAAATAGAGCAAAACTAAATTGAAGTTTGACACTTAAGGCACCCCTCCCAGAGACTCCAAGAAGGCTGGGTACTGTACACTGCCATTTGGCCTGTATGAGCTATGAGCAACCCCACACCAGCCTGCCGCCTCTCACCACGGGCTATTCTAGAGTGGTAGAGAGTCCAGACTCTCTCAAGGGGCATGGTTCTAGGACCCAAGCTGTGCGTGGAGGTGAGCCCGACTATCTCCAGTCGGTACCTCTCAGCCTCCCGCACAACCTCAGGCTCCTTCCCCGCCAGCGAAGTGACATTCCACGTCCCTACGGCCAGTTTCCGTGTCCAGAGTTCAGGATGTCGAGGCCCCTGCCTTCGACCGCTGCCCGATCCACAATGCACCAGCCCCTCACTGTTCTTCCCGCAGATGGTGGGTCCACGGGAGGTTGGCCCATGGCTCCAGGGTTGGGCCCCGGCTGCGCCATGCCATCCGCATCACAGTCCTTGTTTATATAGGCTTCAATAAAGGACTTCTGAACCGCTCTTAGTCTGACCCATCACGTAAGACCTGTTTGCCTTGGGAGAACCTGCCAGTGGCATATAGCCCTGGACAACATAGCTCTTAGGATCATTCGGGTACTCCGACCCCTCCACCACGATAAGGTGGCGGTTCAAGGAGGAGTGTGAAGCTATACTACATAAAACATCTGAGTTTTCGAAAGATAGTTAGTTCCCCTCAGAGATACATTCATAGAAACTCCTACTCCTGCTTGTTTGGCATCTCAACTGATTTGAATTGTCACATATTTTAATCTGTTTTTGACCGGCTCGTGGGTAATTATTAAATCCTTAATGTTGATTTGTATTGACATGTCACATTGTTGCATTGGGTTGCATTAGTATACCAGTCTCAATGTATATTATGGTATGAAATTTGAAGATTTATCATTTCATCTATATTTGCTTTTCTACAGTATTAGAAGATATTTTATCATAACAAATAACTGTTAGATTAATCAACTAACAAAAAAATTATCAATAGAAAAATGTATTGTTAGTAACAGCCCTAATTCGATTAATTTGAGATTCAAGTGATTCATATTCCGATGATTCGGAATATTCATATGTTTCAGAATCAGACGATTCCGATTCAAACAATTCTAATTCAACAATCCATTTACATCATCAAAAATGTTCACCTTTAGTGTTTTTTTTTTCATATGTTTGGTACATTTATGGTTAATTGTAAAATTGTGTTTAAATAAAATTAATATAGTTGGTTTTCCAGATTGAGTTTTTAAGCCTTTTCAGAGCAACTGCTTAAATGTAGCTTATATATATCATCAAAAGGCTGAAAAATATTTACATGCAATAATTTTTGCTGTATTGCTGAAAGTGATTGGTGTATGCGTGTCTTTTTGTTTTCCTGCCCGCCTGGCTGTCTCTAGGTTTTGCCATGCAGTTCTGACATGCTAGAGCTGGCATGAGGGTGCGTTTGAAGCCTATGCACGAGGCGTTCTGTCTGAGTGGGCCTCCCCGTGCTCATTTAGAGCGGTCTGGCTTCTGTTGTTTCCGGCTCCACCTCACACGATACAGGGCGACAGGGATGACTGCTGTACCAAAGCCACCCTCTCACAGACTGCCCTGTGTGTGTTCATTTCTCTCCTTGGTGTTTGGCAGGAAATAAACAGCGCGACCATGCTTGATTTCCTCCATTTCCTCAGTCTACCTCTGGTCCCCAGGCAAACCTTGACGCCGCTGGCCGTTCATGAGGGTGTCGGGTAGGAGAGGAAAAAGATTTGTCTAAGACGCTCAGAGCCGTTTCCAGCAAGACGTGGGCAACGTTGCGTTTTCTCCTTAACCAGATTGATGATTTCAACGCTCTGCAGCTGTAAAACAACGACTGTGGGGGGAAAACCGGCATGGGTTTTGCATGCAGAGATGAAAATATTTCGAACAGCTGGTCGGGTCACCGCACGCGGCTCGCTCTCTCCACTCAAGATGTGTTTGTTGATTTGCAAAGAAAACAAAATGGCCAAATAAAGGTGAATCTTGTGGAGAATAAAAAGTGCATTTCAGACCCTATTGCTTTATTAATGCACGTTTCTCCTCTTATTGTGACAGTGGTCCATATTAGTGTAGATTCTAATGTCTGAGGTAAAATTAAATGATTTTCTGCTCCAAATGAACAATTTATTAATTTTTTTTCAAAATGTTATATTTTTCAAATGTAACATTAACTTGATAGACTAGTATTTCTAGTGTTGATTAGCAGCAGCAGTATCGTTTAGTTTACTAGTCTTGCACATTCCTAATAGTTATTTTATGTTTAGTTTTTGTTTTTTGGCATCAAGCTAATCCCATGATATATGCCTTATGCAGTACTGCACAAAGCAACTGTATTTACATTCCGCAATATAAACAAAATAGTAATAACTAGACACTTTATATAGTCGCCTTTTACGTTTCACGGAAGAAAGAAAGTCATACCGGTTAGGAATGACGTGGGTGAGTAAAAAGATGACAGAACGACAAAATGAAATTAAACATGCAATTTATTGGCTTGAAAAGTGGACATGTGGTTGTAGCTCTTATCTAAGGATCATTTAACTCTTTAATTAAAAAACCCTCATGACCCAGAGTTATACACTGAATACACAGCTTTATGTTGGTCACGACTGACTAACAGATTAAAGTGATCCGGCTCGTAGATTTTTTTATTTTTTTGCAGGATAGCAGGAGCATATGTACATGCATAATACACACATGCACATATGTTACATAAATTTACTATGCTGGAGAATCCTGGTCCCAGTTCTTCTGAAGAGAAAGGCTTTCTTGCATGAGATCTTGAGTCGTTTATACAAAGGAAGTGTTATTTTCATCTAGTCCAACAAGCATGTATTGCAAAAAAGCTATTATATCGAGCTTCAAAGACAAACTTCCTTGACGAGGACGGTCGTACAGCACTCATAGAGCCTACACCTGTGATGCTGCAGCCATCGATGAGTATTCCCACAGGAGGAAGGTGTCTGTCTGTTGCTATGGCGACCATTGCCCTGATTATTTTGTTCTCAGGCCCACACGTTTGAGCCGCACTGCTTCCTAAGCTCACATTCAAATCCCATAATTCAGCTTGCGATGGGCTCAAAGAGGTTCTAAAATGATCTACTGGGTATTGTGGCTGTGTGATCAATTACATCACTTCCTCTGTGACTGGAAGAGAGCTGCGATTTCAACCCTATGAGAGAGAAGTGACAGAATAACATCCTGGCTCGTGTTCTGCACACTTTTATGACTTTTGTTTGGTGTTTACAATAGTGACAGGGAACAAATAACCTGGGCTATATATTACAGTAGACAGCCACAAAACATGTCTGTAAAAAGCACACTTGATGTTTTAGGGGCGGCTGTCTGCAATAAGGTCTTAAAATAAATAAATACATAATATGTAGTTATCAATTTATATAATTTTTAGTTATTATTCTGTCCTGTCTGTTTATGTAACTGCTTTTTTATTCAGTCTTACTGTGTGGCAATAAAAATAGGAGGAGACATTTTCAGCATGAATAAGCATAAAATAAGTTAAAACTTTTACTTGTGTGGATGTTAGCATATGGAAGTCTAGCTGCTGGAAACAATGTGTCAAAATCCATTAGCACCTTGAAATACCCTGCGGTGTGACAGCAGTATTCTGTGCTGTGACTATGCTAAACTCCTCCATAATTATTTTAAACCAATTTTCATCAGCTCAATATAATTGTAATACATGGAATATTTAAATGTATATGTAATAACCTTCGTGTTGAAATGAGAAGTTCATGTATTAGTCAAGTACGCATAAATATATTTAAATGTGTAATGAATTGTCATGTTTAAAAAAATGAAGCTTTGTTTTGTATTAACATTTTGTAATAAAAAAGCAAAGCAAAAAGGTTCTTAAACCGTAAAAGGCATATTTTTCACTAAATAAATACAATAATTCAATTTTATTATATTATTTAACAGTACTTTTAATAATTTTTTTCACATATATATATATATATATATATATATATATATATATATATATATATATATATATATATATATATATATATAATTTACTTTTAAAAATTTATATATAATTATAAACTTCAATATTAACCAACAAAAATAAAATGTCCTTGAACATTAAACATTTTTTATTTTTGCTTTGCTGATCTCTGCTGAACTGAATCATTGAAAGTTTGAAGGAACTGATTTATTGAATTAATAAAACTTCCCGTCTCTAGAGGTGGATGCTATTAAAACTTCCCTGCTTTAACAATTTCATACTTGTGGATTGTGACACAAGTAGGGGGTGTTAAATTAGCCTACTTACCAGCAAGAAACATAGCAACTTGGTGCGCTAACTGCAACACTGTCGCTTTTTGTTTTAGTTACTTATGTTGCTTCTCACTATATAGTGAACCTGACCTAAATTTGAAGTATCAGCAGATCTCAAAGCCTGTAGTCCAGACCTCCTGTGCAGATGCAGACGCAACTGATAAAAGATTGATATCACTGTAGATGAAATGGCCCGAAGTACCATCCTCTGTGCTGAAGCACACATCATACATGCAGTGTAGTTTCTCAACTGCTGATAAAACAGTGCCTGTATTGCTTTATTTCAGTGCTACACCTCTGATTCTGTTTTTGAGGTGCCATCCAGCATGCTGAAGCTGTGTTTTACCTGTATTCCAATGTGCGACCAACACCCATCCTGTCCCACTTCCCCTAAGATTCCCTGGACCATGCAGGCGACAAAGTGAATTTTGGGATCACAGGGTCCACAGCCTGAGAAGTGTGCCATGCTTAAATAATCCATCAGGTCAAAATTTTTTACCATTGAATTATAGATGAGTGACTGTCAGTGAGGAGACTTGTGGTGGTTGTGCTGTATTTGAGACTACAGGTTCAGAGCATAAACCAGTGGACCCCGGCGCAAGTTATCAGATGTTGCCAGGGAAAAAATTTGAAAAACCTTCTGGGAGTTTTTATTATGGCCATTTTGAGGTAGTAAACAGCACAGAACTGCGCTGAGAGTCCTGGAGTTCATATCTGAGTGCTTTTGTCCTGATACCATGGTATCTTCATCACTCCCTCTTATACTCGCTCCTTTTTTATGGCAAAGTTTGATGCTGAGGAGAGATGTGTGTGCTGCAAAGCCGGACTCTGTCTGCTGTATTAATTGGCTCCATTAGTCTTGGCTGTTTCACAGTTGTTAGGAACACCTGTGAGTTACAGGTTGAAGTAATAATGACTGTAAAGCATACGTAGAGACAGAATAATTTAAAGGGATAGTTCACCCAAAAATTAAAATTACCACATGATTTACTCACCCTCAAGCCATCCTAGATATATATGACGTTCTTCTATTATATGAATACAATCAGAGTTATATAAAAAAATGTCCTGGCTCTTCCAAGATTTATAATGGCAGTGAATGTGGGTTGGGATTTTGAAGCTAAAAAAAGTGCATCCATCCATCATGAAAAGTACTCCGCATAGCTCTGGGGTGTTAAAGGCATTCTTAAGAAATGCATTTGTGTAAGAACAATATCCATTTCTCTAGATTCCGCTTACTGTTGGACGTGCGTTCACAAGAGAGTGGCGTTCCAGCGGATGACGTAAGACGTCAAATCATGGGGTAATTTTAATCTTTGGGTAAACTTTCCCTTTTAAAGTCTTTTAAAAGATAGTTGAAATTTCTGTCAAAAACATGAGAGAAAATTCTCCAAAATGATAAATTATATTTTGGAGAACTGTTTTTTTCCATTCAATGAAAGTCATTGAGGTCTAAAACAACATTGGACCCCATTAACTTTCATCAACACATTATATAAAGAAGCTACAATCTGTAATAAATGTAAATATCTGTAAATCACAGACACACACACACACACACAAACAAGCTTATGAAAGATCATGTGACACTGAAGAAAGGTGTAATGGCTGCTGAAAATTCAGCTTTAATGTTACAGAAATGAATTACATTTTACATTATATTGAAATAGAAAACCATTACTTTAGATGTAATGAAATTTACTGTATTTTTGATCAAATAAATGCACCCTTTGGTGAGTATTAGAGACATTTCAATAACATAAAAAAATTACCCCCACCATACTATTATATATATACTGTACATATGTAGTCCATATAATGGATACAGGCTTTAAAATAAAAATAATTATTGCTATTTGCCCACATTTCCATTTTAGGCATGGACAATAATAATGTGTTCATTAAACCCTTTCCCTGTTTTTTTTTTAAGAAATCTGATGGGGACACTAGCATGCAAAACACAGCATATGCTGGTGTCCAGCTTCACTGGTCTTTTCAGCAGGCATGACTGCTGTGCAGTAGCCGATTTCAGACGGTTGATGCAGCTCAGACTCCATCAGTCTACTTCAGAGGGAGTTAGGTAATGCTCTGATTCACCATGGATACTGAGACCCTTAGAGAGCAGAGTTTTTTCATATTCACTATGCGTTTTCATGTTGAGGGTTTGCTGTTTGTGTGTGTGAGCCACTCAGAGGATCAGTGGGGCCTGCAGGCTTGAGCTAAAGCTTGTCAAGGTCACCCTGTATTTGAGCGACGGCTGAGACTGTCCTCCTCGCTGCAGTCAGTAAGTGAATTGAAGAGAAATCCTCTTGATTTACTCAAGCTGTTTACACCTGTTGATTGACAGCTATCAGTGGCGTGTCGATTCGCAGTGTATTTAAGGGCCGAAAAGAGATTAATTAGCTAGCTCTGATATGACAAGATGAGGATTGTGTGTGTTTCTGACCTAGCTGTGTTTTGAAAAACTACACACATTTAATTGTCTGTAATAGGTAACTGCTGATTTCTCTTATTTTTAATTTAGATTAACTTTGCCAGCATGTAACGCTGACTTAATGTTTAAAATCATTAATAATTTTTCAACGTTAATAATTTACAACACAGTTAAATTTAATCTTGAGTAAATCTTGAGATTTATATCTTTCATCCTGTACAATCTAAATGTTTTGATACATAAATTCCTAAACTTTTAGGATTTAGGATTGTAGTTAGTAGTGTTTTTTTTTTTTTTTGACAAAATAGTATATAATAATTTACTATAATTGTACTATAATACTATAATATGTTTTAAAAAGTATTAAAGTTGATAAATCAATTTAGAGAAAATGAAGGCCCTTAAAAAGTATTTAAAAAGTCTTAAATACCATTAACCAAAGTATTACATTTTGTATCATCTTCTCATTATGTATATTTGTCTGAATAGTGGGGTTCTGTGTAGTTTAGTTATGGAATCCCGCAAGATTTGACGTCATCTTTTACGGCGCACACTAACTGAATGTGCTGCTGCATGATAGCATGGGGATTGTTGAATTTAGCACAGCGCTCTCGCTGAATTTCTGACCATTACTGCATGCTCCCATCCGTTCCTGAGATTTTTATATCCGCTCCCACACAAATTCTAATATTATATTTAATTTTCGTGCATCAGGGCACCGCTATCAATCTGTGGGGTATTTAAATCCCTTTTGAAATAAGTGCTGGCAGTTCACTTTCGATTTCGTGATCGCGCGCACACTGTATAAAGGAGTTATGATCATTACCTTCCATGATAATGCATACTTGATCAGGTGCAGTAAGACACTATCAAATCAAGCACTCCGTAATCACAGGTAAACTGTCTGATCAGTCAGATGTTTGTCATGAGAAGAGTTCCACAAAAGAGCTATGGTTTGCTGAGAGTTTTAAGAGGTGATGTAATAAATACATCTTTTGAATATACCGTATGAAAACATTGTCCCGTTAACTGGGAGAGCTTTATTTTCCCTCCTCAATAAGTTTTGTCAGTTGTCTTGTGTATTGGTCTAATTTCAATTGGTCAAAACTTATGAAAGTAATGAGTTTCTCCCAAAAGTATGTGATCTGGGACATTCAAGCACTGTGAGTTTGTCCCTCACAGCCTAATTTTCACCGGTGTTAAGTCCAATATGGTGTCTAACCAGACGAAGGTCAATTGAATACCAGATTTTCTGTGGTTTTCAAATCTTGTCATTCCACAGAGTGTTTTAGAGTAGGAGACAGTCGTCTTGATTCTAGTGCTGAGACGGCTGAGTACCTGTCTCATGGCTCGAATCATCATCTGATGGTCTGCTCTTGTTCATCCAGCACATATAAGAGCCAGCTGTGATAGAAGCCATCCAAGATGGCAAGAGGCATCTCCATGGCAACTTAAAGAGGGCTTTGATGTCGCCAGCCCTCCATCATAAAAAGACCTCAGTCTTCTTTTATTCCCCCTCTTCGCCACTCGCTCTCACTCACGACATGCCTTTGTTACGTTTCCTCCGCTTAGGGAATTTTATATATCAGTTGTTAATAATGAAACCGATTTCAATTATTTTTAAACAATTTTGTATGAAGGTCATTAACTCTCTGGATATGTTAAAACTCTAGCTTACCTAGATTCTGGATTAGGTTATAACTCTATGGAAGACTTAAAAAAAAGTTGTATCTGTATTATTTTAAAGGGGTTCTATTATGCTCTTTTACAAAGTCTTGATTTAGTTTTGGGGGTGTACCAGATATTCGAAAAACACATTATTTTTCACATATTTTACTTTATTGCAACACCTCTCTCCTCCCCAGTCTGGCATTAACGGCTCGAATAGTTCCTGTATCAAATGAAGGCCTGCCTTCAGAAATACGAAATATGCTGTGATTGGCAATGGTCGGGAAGCTTTGAGCTTTGTAACTTTAGAAATTTTTATAATTCTAATTCTAAAACGATAGTTATCAAATTAGCCTTGAAGTGTAGTATCTTTTAACGTTCAGTATTGACAATAATGGCATTTTTTGCCCATCAATTTTAACGAGACCACACCTTGAGTCTGCCATCATATTCCATAAATGTTTATTTAAACATACATATCAAAACACACTGTAATTTGAGATATGGTGGAAACGACATTTGTTGGTTCAGAAAATGATTTGATGCATGCATATTTATGTACAGTATAAATACATGTTTGTAGCCAAAGTAAATAAAAGTGAGTCTTAGGGTTTAATTTCTAAAAGTCCAGAGGGCCAAAGTGCCCGTAGTTGAAGAATGGGCAAGTTGCGTCCGCTTATCACTTTGATTCCCCTCAGCCCTCCTGCCGTGAGCGAATGCCTGACCTTTTCCTCATCCCTCGCTCTCATAATGGTCCGGCTTGTCATACTATTATTTTCTGTCTTTGATTAGCTCTCACCTCGCAGACCCTTCACACTGACAGAAATATCATTGCCTGATGTTCCCCCTCACCCGTTAGAGCTCTGTTGTACTCCTTGATTCATTTGTTTGGTGACAAGGAGCGTTGGCGGGAATAAAATGAATGTTGACTTTTATCCAAATGGGGTTTGAACTCACTGGTTTGGTGAGGAGGGGTCTGGCGTGCCAGACTCTATTATAGTTTAGTCTGATGAGTGTAAATAGCCATTTTATTGTTATATCATTCTGTAATTCATAAAACAACACAACACATTCACCTGCTGTCTCTGAGATTACATCACTAGAACATATTTTTATAGTCATGTCCTTTTAGAAAACAAAAGCCAACTTCTCTTTTGTCCTGCCTTTTCAGGTCTGCGTGTCTCTTTAAAAAGACCCACAAATGCACCCGTATTATCATTTATTAGCAATTCATAGTTTAATCTTTGGCTTAAAGGGATAGTTCACTATAACAATTGTGAGGTAATATTTTATACAACGTTTTTGTATATAAAATGAAAGTCAGTGGGTTCCAAAATTACTCTGGTAATTACTACTTAAAAGGGGTGACTTTTTTCTTCCAATTCTGGCTTCTTCCAGACATTTTTCTTGCAATTTCTGAAGACTGAAGACTTCATTTTTAATGATCATTTTCACATTGTAATGTGGTTTGAAAGAAGGTATCCTCTCCTAATGCATCATGACAGACCTGCAGATAACCAGTCGTGGTTTCGTTTGCTCCTGTCCTGTGTTCTTTAACTCCCGTCTGAATTCACTGCCTACTCAGCTGATCTACAACGCAACAAAATTGAGATTAATGGTTTTATTTGAGTCCTAATGGTGACTAGAATTGTTGCCTGTCAAGCATACTCCTCCTAACAGACTGCTTAAGTCTAACATTTATTTATTTATTTTCCTTTACTGAAAAGAAGATTGAACTCTTAAAGTTGTTCCCGTGAGTTTGACAAACTCAAAGGCTGAAGTGAATTAATCTTCTCAGTAATGCGTTTTCATTTGATTGAATAGAATCCAGTGCACTATGGCATTCAGGGAGTTAGGTTTATAAAGGCCTGGCTAAAAGCACATGGGTTCTCTGTGCCAGCGATCCACTCACTGACCCGGGACGGGGAGAGGGTTGGGCGGGATGGAATCGGCAAAGTGTTTGCAGTTCTTTTCTAATTGATTGTGTCACGGCGATATGTCCAGAATAGAACCGCCTTCTTAAAAGCTTCTGTTTGTAGGCCTGCTGATTTACATCGGAGCATTTGCAAAAAGAGTCACAGAGATGGAATTCTAAAATAAGACCTCAAATAATGACATGATGTGATTTGTGAATGCATTCAGTGCGATTACCTCTGTGCTGTGATAGATCGAGGCAAGCTGTCATATGGGTTCCAGTACAAAAGCACATGAACACATACTGCTAGACAGTCTGTCTCCACTATATGCTGCTATGAAAACTTTGTTCAGCAAGGTAATCTGTGTAATTTGTTGATTTGTAATACTTTATCCGAATTCTGTCATTTTTTATTCACTTCTGTTATTATCCTCAAGTTGCTCCAAACCTGAATTATTTAACATTCAAATGTAATTTGAAGAATCTAGTAGGTGGTTTTTCTCCAAGGAATCACATTTAAATGTAAATGACAATGTTTTCATGCTTAAAGTCCCTTGTATCATTTAAAACTATTGATTTTACTTTGTTTTATTTAATTTCTACAAAAAATCGCAATAGTTCTTTTAATTTCTGCCATTTATAGGCAATTTAGTGTAAGATTAAAATATTTATTGGCTTATTGTTACTGATATATTATTGGTTTCAAGGTTCAAGAAGGCACACAAATGATAGCTTTGTGTGAGAAAGAGATGAAATTGAGAAATTCAAGTCATTATTATTTTTTTTAAATCTGCTTGCTTGCCCATTAGAGATGTAGCAATGTATGATTTGTGAAAGAATCGTTCTTTTGAATGGGATCTTTCCAGTAAATCAATTGATTCACAAAATGATGGCTGAAAAATGTATCCACAAATCTCCGTTCTTAAATTCAACTTCCTGATTCTGTTTCTGAAGAACTGAAGTTATTCATTGATAGCCTTCCGAACCAGTCGGCTGTTACCTCGAGAATCACTGCAACCAATTGAGTCAAGGAGTTGAATCACAACCAGATCAGTGTGAATTGGGAATTAATCATTTTTGCGAACTGAACTCAAATCAACTTACTGATTGAAAATATGGGACTCAGAAAAATTTGTTCACTAGTTCTAGAACTACACATGCAGATTGTTAGTGAATAATAACTCAAATTTCAAGCTGTTTCTCACACAAGTTATACATGCTGCTTTCATGATACTTTCATGATACTTGTGCATCATTTTTTTAAACATCACTCCAGTCCCCATTTATTGTAATTGCAAAGAAAAGACCAGGCCAGTTACATTCATCTACAATCACTGGCAGACAGAAAGGACTGTTTTTCACTGTTGACACAGAAGTTTCACACTTCATTTTGAAATCCGTTTATTTTTTATGTCACAGTTTGAGATCATATGGAGAGACCTCATTTGGTTCAGCTGATGAGGACTTTTCAAATCATCTGAATGCTGATATTGCCAAACGTGATAACGTAGCGGGGGTTTATAGTTTTTCTAACCTTTCATCTGTTCTGTGGCCACAGCTGCCTGTGTAATTCACCACACGGAACAGGATTTGGATCGATTTACTTCAGAGTTATTCCTGTCATCTTATTGATGTGGCAGCCATTGGCATGGTTGGTCTGGATTCTCCTCAGAGTAAAAGTGATTTTGGAAAGGCCCACAGTGGGGAGTCTATCATTTTAACCAGCTAATCTAAATGCAAATGAGCATCAGGCATGACCCCCGTCTCCTGGAAAAAAAGCCAAAATGTTTACAAAGAAGGTTTTTCCTTGGAACTAGTTCTGGAAATTTAAGATACACACTCACCTGTGTACAACAGTGTTGAAAGGGCATTTTAAAACATTGCATGTGAAGTCAACACCGACTAAATGAAATCAATGTGGCATGTTTTTTTGCATTATGTATTTAAATGTTAATATTTGTCCCTACTTGTTGTTTATTATATTATCTCGTTCAGAATCAATCAAAAGAACATGCGAAACCAAGGGAGAGTGACAGTTGCTGACAGTTAGTGTGACACTCTTGGTTGTAGCTGCACGTTTTTGTTACGCCTCTCTTTGGTTTGTGTGCATTCGGGTCCTCAGGGTCTCGCCTTCTCATCGTCAGTCTTGTTGAGCCCAGAGGCAAGCATAAAATACGTAGAATGGTTAGCTGGGATCATGTCCTGTCTGTTTGATGAGAGAAGGTTCTTGTGCAAGGTCGAGCACATCGAGATGGCAGTCACTCTCCTTCCTTCCCACGCTGTCACAGACAGATGTGGTAACAAAACAGGTGGCAACATTTCAGCTCTGCTTCTTTCCATTGATGACAGATGCAAACCTGAGCTGATCATTATGGTCTGATGATCCTCAGTTGAATATTACAAATTTATGAATAGTTCAGATTTGAATATTACAGATTTATGGATGCACAGTATATCTGTGCCATATAGGTTATCTGCCAATTTTAGAGATTTTTTCTATTTATTGGTAATGAATATATAAAAAAAATTGTATTAAATTATTTAAAGATTGTAAAATTTTTAGTGGATGTTGTGATGCCTAAATATAAATTTAAAATAGCTGTTTATTTGCTGTATTTAATAAAAAAGTATATAACTAGTATTTAATTTGATATATATACATTGTAGATTTTTAAATAGATGTTAAAAAATATTTAAAATATGGAGATTCACTACCATTCAAATTGTTTTTTTTATGTTTTTGAAAAGTCTTTTAAGCTTGCCACTTGTTTGATCAAAAGTACAGTAAAAAATAATACTGTTAAATATTATTACTCAAAATCAACGCTTTCTATATTGATATATTTTAAAATGTAAAATGATCCTTCAGAAATCATAGTACAGTAATATGCTGATTTGCTGCTCAAGAATCATTTCTTAATATTGCTAATGATGAAAACTGCTTAATTTTTAACTATGCAATTTTTCAGGATTTGATGAATATAAAGTTCAATAGAACAGCATTTATTTGGAATAGAAATCTTTTGTGACATTATAAATATCTTTACTGTAACTTTACTGTCACTGATCATTCATTTAATGTGTCACAATTTTATGTATATGGATTTTAAAGGCACAATATGTAACAATTGTTTTATTAAAATATCCAAAAATCACTAGAACAGTGTTATATATTTTGTTGACTTACATTATCACAAATGTTTCAAAGAATGTTTAAATCCAGAGAAATAAGCAATTTTAACTAGTGACACTGACATTGTCCATAGTGTCATTGTGTCGCCTGCCAATGATGTCATAACCCCTCAATTTACAGTTTTGTTTTGTAGAAAACATGGGAACACCAAAGACGGTTTAATAAGTTGTGCATTTTGATTAACCCTTGATGACCGCACGGAGTAGCATTATAATTTTCAAATGTATCTAGTATGATAACAGAGCTGCTTTTTTCCCCACATATGCAAAAATGAAAGGAGTGGAAATGGTCGACTGTGGCATAATAAAAACTGCTTTCGAGCCATGTGTCGCGCTTGTTCAGTGGCCTCTAGCGTCGAAAAATAACATATTGTGCCTTTAATATCTACAGTTGGTTGACCTTCAGATTAAAATAATTATCAACATTTGGCTAGAATTTTAATATCAGTGCATCTTTAATCTGACTCTGAATTGGTTTATGCCAATATGAGTTTGATCTGATCATGACAGCTTGGTTCTTAGTTTATTATTATAGTCTGAGTTGATTATTACTGTCTGATTTAAGGATTTAATCCTGGTTCGGGTTGTTGCATACTACCTCTTATTTGATTATTAGAGTCTGATTCTAAGCTAGATTTTTCTCCTTGACCCTGAGGATGTTCAGCTCTGATACTGATCTGAATGGTACAGTATGTAGAGTAGAAGCTTTAGGCTTTGGATTGATGTTGTAGTGGAGTGATTCAGTGGACCCAGATTTAAAAGTGCTTTAAACGGGGCCAGACCACTTTATTTTGACCCACAAACGGCTGGTGGCTCGATCTAAACCACTTCCTTTTGAAGTATTTTAATGCAAATCACCAGCTTTTGTAGTACCTAAATCTGAGGGGCTTTGAAAAGTAGTAGATTTTGGGGTGTTGGTTAATTGAATTGGACCCACCTACTCCCATCTGATCTGTTATTTGATTTTTTATGTTCACATACGGTACCTTTAGGAGTGCATTTGAAAGAGTCTGGCATGTGGGATGTGGTAAGTCTATTGGTCTTTCTTTCTTGCCACATCTGTGTTTAGAGCACCAACAGTTAACTGGGACTGATTGTTATTTCATCTGCCTCCGTTCCAAAGCCAACAAATCACTCAACAGAGCATCAGGTTGTCCGGCAGCAGGATAAATGAAGCACTGTGTCTTTATTAGTTGAGTGGACAGAAGGGTTTCCTTCCAAATAGCACTCACCCTTAGTGATTAGCAGTTCTCTTCAGATCATGGATGTGGTGATGATAGCACCTGTTCTATATGTATGGGAACTTTAAAGGAATAGTTCACCCCAAAATTTAAATTGTCCCATGATTTACTCGCCCTAAAAACAACCTAGGTGTATATGATTTTCATCTTTCGGACGAATTCAATCAGAGTTATATATATAAAAAAATGCCCTGGATCTTTCAAGCTTTATAATGGCAGTGAATGGGTGTTGAGATTTTGAAGTAAAATAAAATGCATCCGTCCATCATAAAAAGAGCTCCACACTGCTCCGGGGGGTTAAAAGCCTTCTGAAGTGAACGATGCATTTATGTGCAATCTGTGGATGCACAATATATGAGTATTATTTTGTTTATTCGCTAATAATATATATTTGTTACATTTTATATATATTTAATTTGCTAATTTAATGTTAATTATGTAGTATTTAGCATAGTACTTATATATAATTAAAAAAAAGTTTTATTACTGTTTGGCACTTATTTATTGTATTTGTATAATGGTTGATTTTAGTTTGTAATATTTTATATTTAATTTATTTAGACCAAATAGTATGAAATTTCTGCATTGCCCATTTATTGGTGAACAAAACACAGGTAATACATTTATCAGTAAACCATATAGTGCAATCTCACTTCAATCTGGATCTTTATACTTGCTCTTCCCTTTCCACTGATGTGCACACAGACTAGACTCAAACCTTTGCCACCCAAAAGAGCACCAACACCTTCACTACAATTGCACCACATGAGATTTTAATCTAATTTAGACAAGTTTTCAGTCTTGTCACAGTACAAGGAAATTATAAAGTTGAACAACAACCTGCCCAACTCTATATAATGAATATCAGAGTATCAGACTCCTGCTCCACTGAACTGCTGCATGAAATCATGCTGCTTCAATTTCCTCCGTTAACATTTAGATGGTATGAAGATGTGTTCCGGAAAACAAGTCTTGCATGAGTTTTCTCTCAAGGCCTCTGTGGATTCAATAATCTGTGAGACTAATGGAGAATTATCACTCAGGTGTTAGCTGACTCTCACTTTCTCCTCCAGTCACCATAGCTGCCTGATCTCCCACGACTACAGGTGTTCCATCAACCTCAAGGAGTGATGAGTTTATCGTTGTGAAAATTAAACCTGAATAAACATGGTAATATGAGCCAGCTCGCTGTAATACAAAAATCCCCCCTGCTTTTCAGCAGACTCTCAGCCTTTATTTTTATGTTCTGGTATTTGTTGTGTCCTCTGGATGATTCTGTTGGGAAAAACATTCCAGATGTATCTGATCAGATAAGGTCTATCGCAGCTGAAACCTTTCACATTGGCCTTTCCTGTCAATGTGCTGCACTTCCTGTTATCTATTTCTTTTATGTTTGCAGTGCTTGTTGATATTGACACCTCTCTCTCGGTAGTGCAGTTCTTGCTGCCTTATCGCAAAGCTTCTATAAAGAGGTCAGGAAAAGAGTATTTCCTCTAGAGAAAGACATATTTCAATATAAGTTTGGTTTATTCATTGAGTTTCCGGGGCAAGGCCAAGCGCTAATGTACCTTCTCTGCAACAGCGAAATTAGGCTTTTACACATTTGGAATACCTAGCCTTGGAGGAGTTTCAAAGATTTGACAGGCCTTCATTTCCCCAAGTGAATTTTCCATGTGTTTGTTTTATTTGAGAGGTTGGTGTCAGTTGAGTAAAACTCTCATTGATTGGGAGGTTCATTACCAGCGTGCTGGAGAGACCATGGCTCAGCAGTTTTCTCTTATCCCACCTCCCATGAGGATGTACATGCAAAGAAAAACATGTTGACTACGTTGTTTCCGCATCAGACAACGGATTTAACTGTCAGAAATAGCAGTTAGCCCTTCAGGCACACCCTTTTGTTTAGTAATTTGATCCGTTTTCAGATGTTAAGGGGTAAAACACATGGCTCATTGTTATTTTTTGACGTGCACAGTGGGATGGTTGTGGGTGACCATGCAGTTGGTGTATAAATATAAGGAGTGATGTCATTTGGGAGGGTCAAGGAGTTTGGGAGTGAAATGTTTTAAAAGTCGAGCAGAGAACACGCGACCATGAAGGTCACATGCACATTTCATCTCATAACTGGATTCGACTAAGTTTGCAAGGTTTGTGAAATTACATTTTCTTTAGCCATTCAAAGATTTGTTTAAATGATATAAATGCGTATTTACTGAAAGCTGACAGCAAACGAGAAAGTATTGTAATGTTTCCCTTTCTGTTACTAATAATATAAAGAGATATTCAGAATTTGTTTTTGTTGTACTGGTTGAAAGTCTCTTCACATCCCGATAGCAATCATTAAGTTACGTGGTCTAAATGTATTTATCTGTATTTAAATATTCTGTGGAAGGCGTAAGACCAAGAAATATGTATGTCCAATCATAACGCTCTGTCCGAGCAGTTTAAATAGCTTTCCTACCTACCTCTCAATGAATATCTTCATACATCTGTGCACCCTGTTCACGCAGACAGAATATGCCATCAGCGTGTTCATGCATTCTGTGCAGACAGAGCGAGAATGGCAGACAAACATCAACAACCTTCCTGGTATTGTAGTACTTTTAAAGTTTTTTCACTGGTGAATGAGTTCACACGAGTGTCCTAGCAGTCTTTTTGTCTTAAATTTAAACCATAAATCTGTTAATTTATCACTTTTCATCACATCTTTATGTGAAATGTTTTGCTTGAAAAAGTAGCTATTTTTCTTTGAATGAAATGCCACATAGAATGATATTGGTACATTTCATAGTGTGTTTTAACTTTCCAAAAACTTTCTGGGGACATTTTATTTGCTCTTGCTCATTTTGCCCTTCACACAGCCTCACACACAAACACAGGTACAGTAGATTATTACAGCACATCTGACACCTCGGCCCTTTGCCTGATTAGATCCCTGTGGAATACTGCCTCACACCAAACAGGAAACCAATGACATCACAGTATCCTGTCTTTTTGGAACACATCCCAGTGACATCATCTTCCTCTCACTGCACTGTTTAAAAACCTTCTGTTTGTTAGAGCTAAAGATGGGTTGTATTACATGAATCGATGCAAAAACTCTTTCAGCTTTGATGTTGTGCTATAACACAAGTTGTGGCATTGCTCATGATCTCCTAGGCCCTAGAAAAGTCTGTGAAGGACTTGTATATATTCTCCGAGCTCGTAATCCTCTTAGATAAATAGAAGAGAATTTTTTGCTTGTGAGGTTGTGATTTCCATAGAAGCAGATTCTTTCCACCGAAAGCCCATTATTGAGACGTTTATGTTGTGAAAAAGGCAAAAGGATGGTTTGCTGTATTATGTGTGTGCAATAAGCTGCACCAACTGTAACATATATTTATATTGTGCGCTCATGACAAATTAAGTATTGCATCATTGTTTCACTTTTTACTTTTTTGTTACATGTGTTTGCCTAAAGATAGCCTGTTAGCATAGTCTAGATAAGTGTTTTTAAGCTGAGAAATCTTTTTTCTTTTCTCCATTTAGTCACATACAGATGTAAGCTCATCCAGAAACACATGGGGTAATCGGATCTCTTGATGCCTGGCCTGCAGGACAGGACTGTTTAACTTTCAGCTTAAAGTCTGTTTTGAAAGAATTTTAGAAGGGTGGATCCACAATTCCAGTCTTTGATGATTATAGTATCAAGAACAAGTCTGTTGTAGAGCTGGATAAATACATTGCATAATGGCCATGATTTTGCTGGTGCATTATAAAATTAAGTAGCATTGTAAATATTTAGATTTTAATGCACTTTAATTTCCTTAATTTTTTCAGGACTCTTTGATGGGTGAAAACAAGTTAAAAAGAACAACATTTATTTAAAATATAAATCTTTTGCTACTATATACACTACCCTTCAAAGGTTTGGGGTCAGCACTTTTTTATTTTGTTGTTGAAAGAGATTAATACTTCTATTCAGCAAGGATGTGTTAAATGAATAAAAAGTGATGGTAAAGATTCTATTTTGAATAAATTCTGTTCTTTTTAACTTTTTTATTTATCAAAGAATCCTGAAAAAAAATATCACAGGTTCCAAAAAAAAAAAAATTAAACAGCAAAAAATATTAAACAGCACCTCTGTTTCCAACATTGATAATAAATCAGCATATTAGAATCATTTCTGAAAGATGGAATCGTACTGAAGACTTGAGTAATGATTATGAAAATTCAGCTTTGCCGTCACAGGAATAAATGATATTTTAAAGTATATTAAAATGGAAAAATGGAAAGTTCTTTTAAATTGTAATATTATTTCACAATATTGATGTTGTTACTGTATTTTTGATCAAATAAATGCAGCCTTGATGAGCATAAGATGATTAAAAAAAAATACATTAAAAGATCCCAAACTTATATCTTACTTTTTTTTTCCTTTGCTTTTTGTACGTTTAAATCTACCTGCCTGATTTCTGCTAATGAAAACAAGGCATGTGGCTACCTCATTTAATTTGCATTGTCCCCTGTGCAGATGTTTTGATTGCTGTGCTTTTTAACTCAATTAGATAAACATTATTTAGAACCGCAGTGTTTGCCTTTCTCTCCGTTCGATCTGAAGAGTGGTTTTCCTATGTTGATTTTGGCCGCTTCATGTCTTTTTTGTCTATGTGAGATTGTTGTCTTTGGAGGTGTGTGATGTAATTCAGTTTTTTCAGAGGAGTCCAATGTGATATAAATCTGTCAGCAGAAACACAGGAGTACATACCACTCTTTCTGCAGATCAAATTGCTTGTGGAGAACAACTAAAAGTTCCTGTAACTAGGGCTGTGACTGTGGCAGATATATTTTTTCAGATACGTGCATGCAATGTCGTGGTCAGTTAAGTCATGAAGTTACCAAAAAGGCAATTAAAGCTGCCTTAAAACTGTGCATGCATGTAATATGTTTTATATGAGTCACATTTAAGAACATGTCTCTGAAATGGTTTTCAAAACTGTCCTGGAGCAGCCCAGCACTGTCTCACTCATCTAACACACACAATACAACTCGTCAGCTCATTTATTTCAGCACTTCCATCACTGAATAGCCTACGCAGCCTGCAAAACGCTAAAATAAATATCAAAGAAATAATACAGCTAAACAAGAAAGTTGCCCAAATAAGAAAGTTAATACACCCCGTGACAAAATACTGTAAAACTCATTATAATCAGTAATGCTACACTAGATGCTGCACGACATGACAAATCTCTGACAAACTTCTCGTCTACACACGCTCTCTTTGAAATAGGAACTATTGCAACATTTCTTGTTAATATCTTTCATTTATCACTGTCTCGTTTGTATTTGGCCAGTTTGAAGAAAGCCTCACCAAACCCGACCAGCCAGGCATTTGTAACAACGGGAACTTGTACAAACCAGATCAGTTATGTAGCATCTGACTGCCCAACAAGGTCCATCGCCCAAAAGAAAATTAATTTTCTGAATGCAAAAACTATTTTTCTGCACTCAAACCTGCCAGTCTAAAGGAAACGCTGCGTATGGTGTTTGAGGTCATTTGTGAATTACCGTAGGCTTATAGTCTAAATAAAATAATTAGCAACTATTATTGTTATTACACTTTGTATTATGCTTGCTATAGAGTGCATGACGTCACGTGCACTACCGCCGGACCATGGTGAGGCGTTTGTCACAGCGACCGTCACAGCCCTACCTCGAAAACATACAAGTTTATTGTAGCAGGGTGAATTATGCAAAGTTAATTTCTTCATGTTAGGTGTTTGTTCGGATAATCAACTGTGGGCACAAGCTATAATAATAGTGATTGCTATAGAAAACACCACTAATTAGTAAAATATTATCTTGATTTTGTTTGTACACCTGTTCCGTTTTTCAGAAAATATGAGATGGCAGTGTATGCAACAAGTCTGACAGTTGCCTTTTTGTTTCGTACGACATGTTTTCGGTTGGCAGCTGCCAAGCACATGAGAAATGTAGCCAGCATCACACCCCCAGCAGATTAAACAGCGGCGTGTCGCACACCTGGAGGATAACGGTCCGGTAGCTGCCTTTCATTCCTGCCGCCCTCGTTTTCACTCTCTTCACAGTGGAGTCGTCTGCACTTGTGTTTTTTCTGGATTTTAATGGTTGCAGTCTTAGGCAGAGGTGTCAAAATTTATGAGGGACTCGTCCCTCAGAGAAGGACGAGGAAAGAATAAGACGGCAAGAGAAAGTGTGTGTGTGTGTGAAGCAAAGAATAAGTAAGCCAGATAAGGACAGGCAACGCTAGGAATCTCCTGAGCAGAAATCTCCACATAAGGCAGTTTGATTGGCGGCAAGTGGGTGTGAGGAAATGAATCATCCAGTCTCTGATTAAAAAATCTTTCCCTTTTCGTCTTCTGCTTTTCCTCAATCCTCCTCCTCATGAAGACTTTAGCCTCCCAGCCATTTTTATTGGGCCGTTAAAGAGGTCATTAGGGAAAAACAGCTTTCACTCTCATTTTTTCCTGTCCTTGCAAAGATCTAAACTGTAGATGTTGACTAGATCACAGTAGTGTAGCACATACAGTGTCCGGGAATATAATTATATTGGCGTCAAGAGTGAGGAGGATGAGATTAGCTTTGTTCTGAAACATTCGGAGCGGTCTACCTAGACGGTATTTTTAGGCATCATCTTCTGAATGACGCCCATAAAGGTAGGCAGTACGATGTTGACTTTTTAAGATACCACTTTTTGGCCTTATTATTATTCAGAGATGAGACTGAATGTATTCTCAGTTGAGAATGCAGTCCCAGAATGAAAATATGTGCTTTTATTCAACAATTGTTAAATTGTCCAAAGTTGCATAAAGTGCCCCCCTTAATCCTTGTTTACACAAAAATATGAATATTTCTGGAGTCACCAAATCAGCATCTTAAAATAATTTCTGACAGATCACGTGACACTGAAGACTGGAGTAATGATGCTGGAAATTCAGCTTTGTCATCCAAGGAATGATGACAACCATCAAACGCTATTTGGGTGATTTTTGGCATTAAAAGTCTGAAATAAGTTTTCATTTCATTTATTATTCTGCCTTAATAGGTAGCTGCATATGTAGGCAGTAGACAGCAAGGCGGCTCACTAGGTTTTGTAACAGAACTATTGATTCATTGTAGCTCTCTCTTGTAGTCATTCTGTCACTCTGTCGTTATGCTCCAGATCTTTTCTTAATTTTCGTGCAAATGTGACTGCCTGGTCACCTAATGCCTTGTGACAAGTCAAGAAACCTTGTTACATTAATCATTGTAGGATGTGCTCTCTATCACCCACACTGTCCGGATAGTTTCCTCAGAGATCTGTCCAAAAACCCCTTACCTAACCATTTTTAAAAAAAAAACATGAAATATTTCTAAGCCAAATATGGATGTCCTGAATGAAAGACGAGGTGTGGTATTAATTTAGTATTATAATCTGCTTAAGCAAAAAGGCAATTTTTGACACTTCCTTTCTCTTGCAGGTGACATCACTCAGAAAGGATATGAGAAGAAGAGGTCAAAACTGCTCAGGGCGTATCTGCCACACCCTCCAGGTAACCAACTCTCACCTCTCATTTAGGGAGTCTTCGAGTGTGTTTGTACCCACAGACTTGAATTTGCACAGGTTTAAACAGCTGACTGAAACAGCAGATGGGTTTACCTTCCCTTCTCTCATTTAAACAGATCCTAAAAACCTGCGATGGGAATCTGTTTCCTGTGGGCTAATGTTCTAGGCATTAAGATCTCAACAGATGGATTTCACAGTCGCTCTGTCGTGCTTTAACCATCAATGACTTTTGTAGGGCATTCTAGGCTGCACACTTACATATCCGCCCTTATGCAGGCATATGGGATTTAATTGCCCATTTTATTATTTGACTGGATATCTAATTTAGAAACATTTAAAAGTGACCCAAATAAGAAATTTTTTATTTCATATGCATCATATACATAGAAGAAGATTCAATATTTGCAAGATAAAGGTTAACAAATTAGAGTTGGTTGACAGTCTAAATGCAGCCTTTAAGGCTGAAGCTCCAACAGCTCTATTTTGTCTTTTTACTCCTATGGAGATCTTATTTGGAAAGCGAGGCCATTCATAACCCGGTCTGGCTCCAGACTCAATCAGTCTATTTGCCTGCTTTTGCTTCAGTGCTGCTTTAATATGAACTGATAAGTGACTGTAGGCACCAGAATTAAGAGGCTCCTCTAAGCTCTTTTCAAGAGCTTCATAAAAGGTTCTTAAAACTTTTTTTCTCTCGTTTCACTGAACTGAAACAACCCCTTCTTATTAATATTAGTAGGGGAAAAAAATCTAATGTTCAATGTTGCTTTTCAATAAGGGATACCGTAGTTAATCACCCTGTTCACTCATTTAAGTGCACTTAAAGTAAATACTTTGCATTTAGACTATTGATAAAATGCAGAGAGTCACTGCTGATCAAGCTTTAGATTGCATTAGTCTTTAAAATCACGCTGACATCATTGAAATGAAGAGCTCGGTAGAGTAATTGTTTGGTGTCAAAGAACATTTAAAGAAGAGTTGAGTTGATTTCTTCTCTTTTACAATTATCCCAGACAGGTATTCACAATATACAGTATTTAGACACGTTTCATAATGTGTAAAACAAGCCTTGTCACTGATTTTTATTTTAAAGTCACCTTTTTGAAGGCAAAAGCATAAGTTCTATATCTTCAAATGTTAAGATGTTATATTTTTAGATGTATCACCCAGCCCAACCAATAAAGTTAGTGCTGCTTTTATAGTCTGGTAAGAATTTATGTAACTTTTGAAGGTCTCTTGATTTGTGCTCTGTGTGTCTGGCTGCATTGTTGATTAGCACAGCTTCTGTTGCCATAGGAACAGGCAGCCCGCATGTTCCCAGTCTGGCTCCCGGTGAAAAAAAAACCCAATGACATCATGCTCAGGCACAAAGCATGTATCGTAGACCGTGGTGTGAAGAGCAGCATGCGCCAGACTCAACTTGACGACTCCATTCCTGTGGGAACTGGTGTTATTTAACAGTGCCGTAAAGGCATGAACTTGCGTTTAACGATCAGTCGTTTACATACTGGAGCAAGGGAGCGTGGCACAGTGACTCCTCCCTCAATGTCTGTCTGATTTTGTGTGTGTGTGTGCGTGTCTCCTAGTTTGTAAGAGGATCAGGTTACCAGCACAGAGGAGAGATTGTCTCCGTAGCTGCCTTCGACTGAATGACAGCCGTACTTAGATGTTAACCTAATCAGTATCGATCAGTGACTGTTAACCCTCAGCTTTTTAGTAGGAGGAAGAGTGAGTGTTCATTGTTCTTGAATCAGAAAAGCACCATCACATCCTCTGCTGCATGAGCTGGTGCATGATTCTGACTTAACCTGCTGTCTCACCTTCTGTCTTATTGAATGAATAAATCCACTCACTAATATCTTCGACTATGTCAGCAAGGGGCCAAAATTGATTTCTCCGGCCTGCACGCAGAGCTCTTGGCTGGAATGCCAAAGACAACCTGGGCCGTCTCACGTTGTCCGAAAATCTGCCAGGAGGAGCGGAGTGGTTCTAAGCTCTGCTCAGAATCCAAGACAACAAAGAACAACAGAACAGAACAGAGCTGGCTCATCACAAAAGAGCCGTTGAATCATAGCTGACAAATCACTGCTGTGTGTGCCTGGAATTAAATATTTTACGTATTCTCAATTAGGGCTGCACTGGCATAGACATTTTGGCAGATATGGATCATCTATATATGGCCCACATGGAATCTGCAGCCACAAAACTTGCAGAAAGCTCCACAGATTTCCACAGAATTTGAAAATGTTATTCATAAAATCAGAAAATTCTCTGTTCTGCAGTTGTTTTCTTCATAATTGGTTAAAGTCTCTGTTAGAGTCAATTCTGAGAATTGTTTCTGAATGCATTATTAAGGTTACAAATGTATTGCTGAAACACATTAAAAAGACTGTGAACTATGTAGTACTGAATATTGGAGTTAGACTGTTAAACAGTTTTTCACTAATTCTGTGTTCGGGATTCGGGAAAAGAGAAACATTTAAAATGAGCATCCATTCAGGCTGTAGCGGTATTCTACAGTTAAAATCGGACACCCCCCAGCATTTGAGGGCAGAGGATACCGCCCATTTTTAAATGATTTTGATCACTTATTTTATTTACTTGGCAGATTTTTAATAATAATAGTGGTTAATAATACTTTTTTCTGTGGTGTGACAAACTCAGAACACATAATAAATATTGCCTGTACATGGACTTTAAAAGAAAGTTATATAGTTCTGCCACTGTTAAATTATTTTGTACTTTTTGCATTGCTTTTATTTAAGTAAAATCAAGTGAAATCAAGCGTCAAAAGTTATAATGTATAGTGAAAACATGATCTATTTTGCACTTTGGTTGCCACAAAAAATTCATATTCTGTTTAAATTGGATGAAATAAGATATTATACTTCACTAAGTGGATAGTTGATATGTTTGTTTGAAAATGATCTATTTTTTTTTTTGTGTATGTGCTTTTTTAGGATTGCTTTTTGTTTTGCTTTATTTGTTTGTCTTTTTCTCTATTTTTATGAATATTATTTTATTGTTATTATTTTTTAATTGCTTGCTTGTGTTTTGTTTTCTTTGGAATTTACACACCTCCAAGCAAAATCTATCATAAAACATTATAATGTAGAAACATTAAATAACTGTTTAGCATGTATATATATTGTCATGAAAAATCATCGAAAACCATCAAACATTTAGGCTGAGACAATTATTTATTGTCCTTCTCTTGCTCTCTTTGTGTCCTTTAGGGCTGGAGGCATCCATCGCACACGAGCGCAGACCACCCATGGCGCCCTCCGCTTCACGATACCACCGTAGACGCTCCTCTGGCACCCGTGATGAACGTTACCGATCAGGTGAGTCAGCGGCAGGACTGCAGCAGGGAGTTTATTCCTGCATGGCAAAGACAGATCCCTCATGATTGTTACACTGGACTGATGGGAAATATAGCTGCCCAGAATTCCTGTACCACAATAATAGTTCTACAGCAAGTAAACGAGAAAAATTTAACAAAACAGATCAAGGAGGCTCATTCTGTAATATTTATCGCCAGTTTTCTGGGCTCATAATATCAATTTCTTTATATACCTTTGAAACTAAATCCAGATAATTTAGCTATTTATACCATATATTACTTCAAAAATGAATGTTTTATGAATATCACAATTGTTGACACAAAAATAGGTACATTAAGAAAAAAAAATCTTTAATATTAAAATAAAAAACATTTTTAATGGAATAAATGCACTACATTTTAACAGGCTCGGTATTAAACAATGTGTAGTAAATGATGTATAGTGGTATATCATGAACCACAAGCCAGTGGTTTGAGTCTTAACACTCAGATAGGCCCTTCAAGGTATCTTGGAGAGGTGAGGTGTCGAAGTCTCAACATCTGGCTCCCGGGGTTCCTCAGGGCTCAGTTCCTGGACCACTTCTCTTCTCTGTCTACATGGCACCACTAGGTTCTGATATTCAGAAACATGGCTTTTCATATCACTGCTATGCTGATGAAACTCAACTCTACCTCTCATTCCAACCTGATGATCCAACGATAGCTGCTCACATCTCAGCATGTCTAACAGACATTTCGTGTTGGATGACGAACCATCACCTTCACTTCAACCTGGCTAAGACAGAACTGCTTGTGGTTTCATCAGACCCATCACTTTAACAACATTTCTCCATTCAGTTAGGCTCATCAACCGTAACTCCATAGAAAACAACTAAAAACCTTGGAATTGTGATTGCAAGTTCTGCAAGTGAACAATGCATTGTTGTGCCATCTCAAAGAGGCACAAAACCACTTTCACAGACATTTTTTAATGAACTGTTCCTTCCTGGTGGAATGACCTGCCCAACTCAATCCGAGCAGCTTAGTCTGAAGCCATCTTCAAAAAATGACTAAATATGTTCCATCTTTATTTGACGCTCTAACTCTAGCACAAAAACACTAGCTTTCTATCCACTTGTTTTTCTTTGTGTGTGTGTTTGTGTGTGTGTGTTTGAGTGTGTATACACAACAACATATAGCATATAAAATGTATTTAAATCATTTAAAACCCTGTGTGTTTGGGTGGCAGATTATGGATTGTTTATCCCTGAATATGTCTCTGGATTCCTCCCTCTTGGCAAAGCAAACAAATACAGATATATAATATATGTGTGAGAGAGATTTATCTGCTATGAGCTGTACACATTAAATTTGTATCTGTCTCTGGATGTCATTTAGACAGCCACACATTCAAAATAAAGAGATGAAAGATTAAAAAATAGGGTTCAGTAGTCATGAGACGCAGCGTTTATTGAGCTTTTCGTTACGGAATGAGGTTTTATGATTTATGGTAGATATGAGGCAAGTTCTCAACAATAAATCCCCCCCCCCCTTTTCTTTTGTGCTGAACAGCACATACCAGGCCTCAACGACTGTCTCACTTTAATGACAACTTGGAATCAAAATAGAAAAATTATTATTAATATTTACTTTCTTTACTTTCTTTCTACGTTCCTGCTCTTATTGCACATTTTCAGCCTCTGAAGCCACTTTCCTCTTCTTGTGATGTCATCAAAGCCACACAGTTGAGAAAAAATAGTTTTAACTAATAATATCATCAGCTCCAATCTAGGGCTGAAATTATTCCTCGAGTAACTTGATTACAAAAAATGATTGAGGCGAATTCCTCTGCCTCGAAGCCTCTTTTAATTTACTTTAAATCTCACGTCAGGTTCTTTTGCAATGATTTTTTTAATGTGACACAACGCGTTTACGTCACACCCACAAAGCGGAAGGAGACAGAAGCGCTGCGTCCGAAATCGCATACTGCAAGGAGTCAGCAGTGTTTTGATTTGGGGGCACTGTAGAGATAGAGATAGAGCTGGCATACCACAACTAGGGCCCTATTACCGATTACTCGATTAATCGATTGAATTTTTGGTAGAATTCTCGAATACTAAAATATTCGATAGCTACAGCCCTACTCCAATCAAATCCCTATAGTTCAGTCAAGTTCTGCTTCATCTAAACTAGTGTTCAAAAGTTTGGGAACTTTTTAATGTCAAAAAAGAAGTGTCATATGCTCACCAAGGCTACATTCATTTAATCAAAAATACAGTAATAATAATAATAATAATAATATAGTGCACAATTTTATTGCAAATATATATATATATATATATATATATATATATATATATATATATATATATATATATTCCTGTGCTAGCAAACCTGCATTTACAGCAGCCATTATTTTAGCCTTCAGTGTCACATGATCCTTCAGAAAACACTGTAATGTGCTGATTTAGTACTTAAGAAACATTTCTTATCATCTATGTTGAAAACAGTTTGTGCTGCATAATTTTAATTTTACATTTTAATTTTTATTCTGAAAAAGACATTTACACAGCTATTGTGATTTAAATGTAATCAGCATATATTATGAATAAATCAAGGGATACACATTCTTTTTCAGTTCCTTTTAACTACATTTGGAAAGTAATTTAATCAGAATATGAGCACATTTGTATCGGATATTCTTGGATGTGTAAACATAGTCAGTGTGTTGATGGAATATGTTGTTTTGTATCTCATTAGAAAGTCCAAATAACAGCTTGGTTTATTAGAGGTCATGGGTACAATCTACAGTCACTCTCTCTCTCTATCTCTCTCTCTCTCACAATCACACACACAAACACACACACACACACACACACACACAGACATGAGTCAGTATTGCAAGATCACAGAAGGGCTGAAGGTGGTGGCTTGGCTCTCGTCACACACTCTCACGACCATCAGCCAGAGAGACTCATCTCATCCACGTCACTGTAAACACCAGCTTGCAGGTCCTTGGCCAGTTAATACAGATTCCCTTCATTTCATTTCTCTTTTTGTTCCTCCTCAGATGTCCACACAGAAGCAGTTCAGGCAGCACTAGCCAAACACAAGGAGAGGAAGATGGCCGTTCCCATGCCGTCCAAACGACGATCTCTAGTGGTACAGACCTCTATGGATGCCTACACCCCCCCAGGTGAGCTTCACACCTGATTCTAAATCATCATTCATTTAAAGTCAACATGAAATTGAAACTAAATAGACTCTTTTTATGGTAAATCCTTAAAAGGACAGTTATGTAAAACACAAAAGAAGATATTTGGAATAATGTGTCTCTGGAAGTCAATGGTGTCCAATGTTCTCAAAAACTTTCCAATTTGACTGACATCATCTACAAGGTAGGCATGGAAAATAAGTATTTGGGCATTGTTTTAGGCTAATTTCGAATGAGAAACCGCTTTTCTAAAAGGCTTCATTGTTGAACACCCACTCTTCAAGATCTAATTAAATCATTTATTGGAAATTGTGTGAATGTTTTAATAGAAATGCATCAGAATGGTTCAAAAATCATAAAGTAGTGTGAGCTATAATTTGCAGAAAAAGTGTGTTTATTAATGTCTATGAATATATAATAATTGCTATTAATTTTACATCACTATCATTATGAATTATGTATTGTTCTAATAAGGAATGATTAAGAATTATAAATACCGGTAATCTAAAACTATTTCATTTAATAGTTATAAATAATTTGAAAATAACTTAAATGTACATTAATGCATTTGTATATTTTATTTAAATTGTATTTATTAATAAAAATATCAATATATTACTTTCTGACAAATATAAAATAGCTAAAATAGATATTTAAAAAATTAAATTAATTATTATTACATTTATTTATTTCTAATTTAAATTTATTCATTTATTTATTTATTTATTATTTTTGTGACCCTAATAGATGCTTATGGATTCAATTATATCTCACTCTACATTTGTTTTCTGGTGGAATTGTCTAGTTTATTCCAAAATACATTCATGTTGACTTTAAGTGCACTTAAATCACCTTCTGGGCTGATTGTTGAGTGGGTCTGAGTGACTCTCACTAGGCTTCTCCCCCCTCTCCTCTCTGCCCCCCCTGACAGACACCTCGTCCGGCTCGGAGGAGGAGGGCGGCCAGGGCGAGGGTACCCCCACCTCCAGCCAGGGCAGCGTCAGCATGGAGCACTGGATCAGCCGGGCCATCCACCAGGGTTCCACCACCTCCTCCTCCTCATCTTCGACGCAGAGTGGGGGCAGCGGAGCCGCCGGGCGCCTGGCTGACGTCCTGGCTCAAACACATGTTGGCAAATCAGGTAACGCCCCCCCGCCAAGCTCTGCCTCCACATCTGTCCCTCAGCCAGTCACTCCCACACTTCCTGCCATGCTTCTAAATCCTGCCTCCCTCATTTGTGGGTGCTGTCTGCACCTTCTTCTGCTCCTTATCGTATATCTGTGCTGTCGCTGAACCATTGTAGCCATCATTAACATGATTCTCCGCTAATCTCCTCTGAGATTGTGTCTATGGTAGGTGGACAGCTCAACAATAAGGATTGATCGATACCAGTTTTTGGGGCAGATGACGAAAAAAATTGCATGTGCAAATGATTTGTGATAGTCTCTGCAACTTCAGATAGAAATCATAAATCACATTAGGCATTTGTTTAGTCCAGAAAAAGTGTGTTGAATTTATAGCCATCATGGATATATAATTTGTATCGCCATGATATTCTAAAATTATAAATATAAATAATTGTAAATAAATATATAAATTTTTTTCAATTTGATATAATTATAAAAATTACCTTTCTAAAAAAGTATCAATTGTAAAAGGTCTGTTTAAAGTAATCCTGACTAGCCCATGCAGCACAGATGTTATATCTATCCATCCAGCCGATTTGAAATGTAAACGGAGAATACATCAGGAAGAGGAAAGAGTTTTAACTGCCACTTTCCCCTCCTCTACACAGAGGCCAAAGAAAGAAAGACATCTCATTTTCAAAAACCTCATGATCTCTTTGTATCCAGAGGCCTTAAAGTTGTAGACCGTGGCGAAGTGATGAACTCGGGTGTTTTAATAGAGCTATGATGTTACATAGGTGTGCCCTCTGGAGCAGTTTAATGTCTGAAGAAAGGAATTCATCTCTCTCACACTGTCCTGTTACCTCTCTCCCTTCATATTCCTTTTTATTTCCCTTCATGATTTGGTTCTACCTCAGTTTCCCTTTCCTGTATTAACCTGTATTTTCGAATCACTCTATCTTCTTTTCCTTCCACCATTTTGTTTCTTCTTAAGGACATTTTACACGGTGCACTAAAGGTGCAAAGATTTATGTTTTTACCAGCACTATTCCATATACAAACGCTGGCAAATGCTGCCTGCTACTGCTTTAGCGCAGTTCTAGTGAGTAAAAAAATACTGTATCTAGAGCTGGGCGATATATCTAACGATATGATCATGCGCATCTAATTAGTAAAGCTACTTCCGTGATCACCGCTAAAATCGCCATCACCTGCTTACAATTGGAGTGGCATTTAATAGACAGAGCCGTAGATCGCTGACAAGCTACGCAATATCGCGTTCATTATCATAGATGAATCGCCTTCGATAATGAGCGCGATATTGCGTAGCTTGTCAGCGATCTACGGCTCTGACTATTAAATGCCACTCCAATTGTAAGCAGGTGATGGCGATTTTAGCGGTGATCACGGAAGTAGCTTTACTGCTTAGATGCACATGATCATATCGTTAGATATATCGCCCAGCCCTAACTGTATCTCAGAATGAAGCGGTTACTGTAAATGATATTCTTTGTTGCTAATATGTTATAGATAATTAAACTATCCTGCTAAAACTTTATTTTATTTTTTTACAACTTTTTTTTTAATGCCGTTCACACCAAGACTTATAACTATAATGACAGCTATATGAGAATTCTCACCAATGGACAGTAACATTATGTTTTTTTTAAGTGCATATTGAATCTAGTCTCTCTTTAAATGCTTGAACTCTTTAAAGTCAGATGAATTCTTATTGGCTGTCAATGTGTTTATCATTCATCTGCTTAAAAAAAAAAAAAATTCTGAAAGTGGTTCCAACGATCTGGAAAGTTATCGTTATAGTTGTGACATGGAATGCCCTACTCCCATAGAATGATTATCACATTTTTGAGCTATAGTTATCATTACAGTTATCATCCTTGGTGTGAACGGGACTTTAATCTGATCTAGCTGGTTTACCAGACTGGCCAAGCTGGGTTTAGCTGGTTAAACTAGTCTCACCACCTTAAAAGAGCCTAAAACCCATCTAAAGAGACCAGCTGTGGACCACCAACATCTGTTTTTGTTCAGCAGAAAACAAAATAACAATTGTTTCTCCATAAAGTAGCTAAACTTGAATAGAAATTAATGTGATTGGTGGGCAGACACGTGCTGTGTCTGAAAACACACATTCTTTTACTCATTCACGTTGTGTGGGCCGCAGAGAGCGATTTCGGCACATCAACTCAGAAAGTGACTAAAAACATAAGCTAAATGAAGTTTGATTGGTTCTAAAGTAAAGAGACACAAAATCTTCTGACTGGTCAATGACACATCAAAGCTTTCAGTGCCGCCTCCATTCTGCCAGCTTGGAAACAAACTTGGAACTCGTGGTTACCGTGTAAAAGATCCTTTTGATTCTCTCCCTCACTTCCTTTTTGTCCTCCCACATGATAATGTTGTGGCACCATCTAAAAGCAGACAACCAACCTCGAGAGAGTCGGTCATGTTCGGAGCTCTCAGTAACACAGCAAGGATAGTTAATGTATTTTTGAGACATTACCACAAACACATTGGATCTTCTTCAAGTGCTTTCCAGGTTGTTGCTTTTGTCCCGTTTTCCCATATTTGTCTCGTACCGTTGAGAGAAACATGGCAGTGTGGGTAGTCCTTTAGGAATCATTCCCACCTCCTCCGTTCCCCCTTCCCTTTCCATGATATCCAGAGTCCTAAGGACTCTTTTGGGAACATGGCACGGTCCATGCTCGGCTCATCAGCACCCGTCCCTCCTGCCCATCCATGCCTGTGGTCAGTGGGGAAGTGGATAGCTCTAAGGTTCTGGTTCTCCCCCTTCCCTATCCAGGGCCGATCGCTCACCTCTCGTTGAAGAGGAAAACTATGCTCGGCATAGCGGAGAATGGAAACTCGCTGCGGCGCTCCTGTGAGTTTGGATCAGATCTTCTCTGGCCGCCGCCCTTGGAGTCGGATGGTCAGTATATGTCCCCCAATGCACACACACTTCCCCAATCATCCGATCATCTAGAACATCTCTGTGTCTTCCGTGTAGTTCTCTCTGGAGTCTAGGGGACAACGGGTCCTCAGTGTGTTTGTGTTTGCAGTTGCGTGCTGTGAATTTTATGACCTGATGCGTCTGAACGTCAGTTATGCTGTGTATGTACGAATAAGTGAGCCCAACTCTCTGACAACAGTTATGAGACACTGTTAGTGCTGTTGTATTCGAGATTTGGTCTGTCTGGGAGTAGTGACTGTGTACCTTGTGTTTTTTCTTAATATGTATTTTTTTAATTCAATTATAAAGTGTGAAATGCTGTTTTCAGGCTTTCAGTCTGCTTTTAGATGTCCATTCTTTGTCTAGTTGTGCTTATCGTTGTTGTTCATTCCTGACCTTGTGTTTTCTGTAAGAATAGTTCACTTAAAATTTCGAATTCTGTCATTATTTAACCTTCATGTCTTTCTGAACCAATTTGCCTTTCTTTCTTCCTTGGAAGACAAAATGAGAAATTGAAAATGAAATTAGTCAATGCAAATCATACACAATATTCCAAGTCTTCTGAAGTCATTTAATTTGTGTGACACACAGACTGATATAAAGTAGTTTTTCCACTAAAAACCATACAAAAACCATATCGCTCACTTTAATAATATAGAAAAAAGCAGCTTAGACATTCTGCAAACTGTTATATGTTATGCGTGGTATACAGGTTAGGACAACATTCTGGTGAGTAAATAATGGCAGAATAATATTTTGTGTGCACTATTGCTTTAACTGTTAGTGTGTTGTCACTATCTATGTATTTATCTGTTAAATTTGCATGATTATTTGTTTAAATGTTGTGAATTCCATTGACATTTTGAATGTTTACTGTTTTACAGTGTATAAAACAGGCAAATATTGACTACTATTCAAAGGTTTTGGGTCAGTTTTATTTTTTAAGAAAGTAATACTTTAATTTAATGCATGCTTTTTTTATTAAAAGTGACAATACATATATTTTATGTTATAACAGATTTCTATTTCATATAAATTGTTCTTTTGAACATTCTATTAATCAAAGAAGTTTGGAAAAATGTTTAAGGGGCTCCACATAAAATATTAAGCAGCAGAACTGTTTTTAATATTGCTAATAATAAGATTTGAGCAACATATTAGAATGATTTCTGAAGGATCTTGTGACACTGAAGATTGGAGTAATGATGCTCAAAATTCAGCTTTGCCATCACACAAATACATTTTTAAAATATATCGAAATACAATTATTTTTTTATTGCAAAAAATATTTCAGCATGTTACTGTTCTTTACTCTCTGTTTGATCAATTAAATTCTGCATGGGTGAGCATAAGAGAATTCTTTCAAAAACATAAAAATTCAGACCCCAAGCTTTTGAATGGTTGTGTTGTTTGATAAAAATATATTTATAGGCTATGTTTTGAACAGTAATTGAATCTAAGCTGTTTACATTTTACGATAATGTTAACTGGAAATTTACTGTAATATTTCTCATCAGTCCCTCCAGACTAGAAGGGTTGTGTTTGTCTGGGGTTTTCTTTTCTCAGTGACGCAGATTTACCAGCAGGTTCCCTCACGTGACACAAGACGTCATTTTATTTGTCCTCCTACAAGCACCTCTGGGCTTTGAGGAAACTCCTGTTGCAGCACATTAGTGTCTGTGTCACTGAAGAGCAGGGGGGTGAAGAGAGAGTTTGGATGTGGGTTATTTTCAGCCTGTTATGTAAGGGCTCTAGCTGCTGGGTGTTTTCTCGTACACTCATCACTGATGATAGAGGCAGGAGACGAGGCAAGGAGGCCAGTAATGAAGAAGGAGATGAGGTGGATTACAAGGCAGGACGGTCGAGTATGAGGCAGGGAGAGAGTCAGCAGACAGAAGATAAGGGCTGGAGATCGGTTTCCAATTTTCGAGTCACAAAGCTCTCATGGCAACTTGATTTATTTCTGATTTTGTTTGATTCAGATTAATTTGGTTACATTTATTATTATTATTTTTTATATATGTTTCAGGCCAGTAACTTGTATTTTTGAACGATTCTTTAGAAGAACTGGCTCAGAAGAGTTATTTGCTTCAGGAATCGGGCCCCATGCCCTGCGGTATGTTATTGATTCAAGAGTCATTTGTTCATGAATCAAACCGCACCGGTCAAACTGTATGTGTTTGATTCACTAAAACCCACCAGCTCATAAAATGATTTGTCCCTGAATCAGGACACATAGGTCATGCTGTTTTTGATTCACTAAAAAGAAAGCCTCACAAGATTCATTTTGTTTGAGAATTGAGTCACATGTTGCATTGAATGTTTTTGATTTGCCCCAAAACAACCAGTTCTTAAGAGTCTTATTAACAGGCTGATTTCAGTTTTTGTTTTTGATTAATTTAAAAAAAAAATTGGCACATAAGAGACGTTTCTTTGGGAATCAGACTACACTGTTCGTGCTATATGTTTTGATTCACTAAAAAGCTGCACTGGTAGTCATGTCAGTCCTTCAAGAGATGAGTGAGAGTAGAAGAAGTGCTGATGGTGGGTGAAAGCCAAGTCCAGGGGTCGTGCCCTTCCTTAGTCATGTTCTCTATCACAGTCTCCTTATGTGCTTGGCACAAGAGTCATCTCTCTCACTCACGTTCATTCTGTCGCCACTGGTGACAGCTTGACTTATCTCTCCCAGATACAGTGGGTATAGAAAAGAATCACTCCCCTTTAAAATAATCACATTTTGTTGTTTTGCAGCATTAAAGATGGAACCAGTTTTTGTTTTATCCAGTTTTATTTATTTAGTACAGTTTATAACATCCAAGTGAAAGATATAACACCAACATGTCGGGGAAAAAAATGTGAATAACTGAATTGGAAAAAGGATCACCCCTTGTGTCAGTTTTTTGTTGAACCACCTTTTGCTTTAAATACAGCTTTTAGTCTGTTGGGATATGCCTGTACTAACTTTGCATATCTAGACTTTGCAATATTTGCCCACTCTTGCAGAACTGCTCAGTTAAATTTGATGGTAAATTTGTGGACTGCAGTCTTCAAGTCATCGACAGATTTTCAATGGGCTTTTATTTCTGGGCTCTGACTAGGCCATGCAAGGACATTCACCTTTGTGCACTGTGCTGTGTTTTGCTGTGTGCTTTGGGTCATTGTCATGTTTGAAGATAAACATTTTTGCTATTTACAAATTTCTGGCAGAGGGCAGCATGCTTTACAACTCAAGAATCTGATGATATTTTGCCCCATCCATTTTTCCTTCTACTTTCCTTCTAAGTGCTCCAGTCCCTGCTGCAGAGAAACACCCCCATAACAGGATATTACCACCATATCGTTTGATGTTTAGACCAAATAATTACATTTCAGTCTCATCTTTCTTTGAGGAGTGGCTTTTTTCTTGCAACCCTCCCATTCAAGCCACATTTGTGGAGAACTTGTGATATTTTTGTCACATGCACATAATGACCACACTTTGTCATAAATTCCTAAAACTGCTTCTGAGTTATAGGCCTCTTGTTCACCTCTCTGGCCAGTTTCTTACTGGCTCTTTCATCCAGTTTGGAGCGATGTCCTGATACAGGAAAGGTCTGTGTTGTACCAAATACCTTCCACTTTTAATAGACTTCACTGTGCTTCGAGACATTGATTATGTCTGTCTTCAACTTTATCCCAGAGATCTTTTGACAGTGCCTTGCCACCCATAGTTGATTGTTTGCATCAATTGCACTACCAAGGCCTGAGTTGCTCCAGGAATGCTCTTTTCATGCTGAGCTAACCAAATTGGCCACAGCTGATGACAGTGGAAAGTCAAATGGCTTTGTGTGCCATTGAGAAGGTGATTGGCTACACCTGATTGAGTTTAAAAGTCATTTTTAGGAAGGGGTGATCCTTTTTCCAACTCAGTGATTCTGTTTAAAAAAAAAACCTGACATATTGATATATTTTTTTGCTTGGATATTATAAGTTATTATAAGTTATTACAGCCATCTTTATTTCAGGCTGCAAAGCAACAAAATGTGATTATATTAAAAGTGGGTGATTCTTTTCTATACCCACTGTGTATGACAAATTCTTCAATTTAAATTTATACATGATAATACTATATATATATGAAGTCAGAAACAAACTGAATTGTGGTGAAATAGAGCTATAAATTAACTGTGTTTCTCTACTGAAATGAACTGAAATACACAACTCTATTTAGTTATGATATTAATGTATCATATCAGTCAGATACAAACTCAGGGTCTGTGTAAAACTTTATTACACTGAAAACTATCTATGCTAAACTAAAACTAAGCTAAAAGCCTCGGACTGTGGTGTTCTTGATCACAGTGGATATTTCTGTTAGGGCCATTTTGGGTGTTTTATGGTGAAGGAATAATAGCGTTGCCTCATTGGCATTCTCCTCATTGTCTTTGTCGAAATTACACACGGCCTGTTATTTCTCTCTGAATAGCTCGATTGGAGTACTGGATATTATGGAAGGAAACTTGTGACACTTTATGAGCTTTTAGTGAAAGCCTCACCCTTTGACTTCTGCCTGTTGAAATCATACATAAAAGGTCAATTACATTTATTTACTCAACATTAGTGATGGGATTTATGGCTCTTTGAGGGGATCCGGATCTTCGCGATCCGTTCCTTTCAAAGAGCCGTTCAAAAGAATGGCTCTTTTGGCTCTTTTTAAATATTTAGTCAGTTTTAAGAAGCCAGCTTGGGGGCATCTCAGTTTATCCTGGAAATAATCACTGGGAGGTATTATGAGGTGAGATTTGTAGTCAAATAATTAAAGCTCAGATATCACACACCAATATCTGAGTTTGAATTATTCTGAAATATTGATTGTTACCTCATTTCTCATGTGTGGACTATATTCCATAGGGTTGCACAAATACCTCTGCTTAGACAGTGACATCATTATTTTGATTTACCTTTAGTACAAAGTGTGTGTGTGTGTGTGTGTGTGTGTAAAACTACGTTGACTTATGTTATTCATACAATACCTACTCACAAATAAACATAAAAAACGAAGCCGGCTGCAATGAATTTCTGTGCAAAACAGCTTTTACTACAAACACTTCCACACAAGAACATTGTTATCACACAAGAACATTTTGATAGAAAACTATTTTTTTTTTAAAGTAGATAAAATTAGAATAAATAAAATGGAAATGTCTACATACTACATACTATTACTACTGTAAACTTTGCAAATAGGACATCAGCCCCTTCAAGTCAATGAACAATAACAAAGTGGGCTGCAATGAATGTCTGTGGAAAACAGCTTTTAGTGAAAAATTTCTATACAAGTACAGTATCACAAAAGAACATTTTTAATGATTTTAAAATAAGTTTTAAATGAACACAAAATGCAATGTAAATGCATGCACAACTAATAACTAATATCATCACGCTATAAAGGGTTGGCCTGCGCTGGGTGCGCCCCTCCCCCTATAACTGTTCTGTCTCCTGGAGGAGCTCATTTGTATGAACACGCATAGGAAAAAAGAACGATAGAAAGAACGGCTCCTCTCCAGTCGCGACTCGGCTCCCATCGTTCATGTTTATGAGCCGTTCAAAAGAATCGGTTCGTTCGCGAACGTCACAACTCTACTCAACATTAGACCAGACAAACTGTAGGGATATCATATTGGTGTTATGTGGTGGCTAAGGGCACTGAATGTGAAAGAAACAGTTCAGAAGCGAGCGGAGGGGAATGAGAAAGAGGCCACAGACAGCTGGGAATTTATGATCGGAAGGGGAGGGTGAGCAGCAAAAGAGAAGCCCAGCAGACTTACCGGCAGGAAGTTAAAGGGAGTGTATTTAAAGGTGACATATCATGAAAATCTGACTTTTCCCCAGTGCATCTACCAACCAAGGAAAGGTGAAAAAGATTAACCCAGTAACTTTGTTTTGGTAAGCCTTTTCTGCTCCTGTAGTGATGTTGCAAAGGGATCTCATTATAATATTACCTCCCCTTAATCTGTAAGTTTCCACCCATGGCGCCATCATTTGATTTCACAAGCAACAACGGTGTACCAGTTCTAATGCCATGGTTTGTTTAAAACATGCTAACTGTTCTGCCGAGCACAGAACGCTATTTAGAGTCCCAGTCTCAGGGCAGACAACAGAGCGGTGGATTTATTTATGTATTTACTGTATATTGCTGCTGCCACGCAAATCTAAAATAAACATGCAATGTATTTCCCAGCTGTTTACCTTCACAGACATAACGTCTGTATTTGTAACTCGTATGTGTGAATGAGAACTCACATGCTGTGACAGCCGCTTTCTGTTTATGTGCTTCGGATGTGTGCACTCAGAAAACCGTATATCAGTAGTTTAAACTAATACGGTTTAAAATCCATGATTTCAGCACGATAAACATGATAATCAGAACCAAAACAGATGTTTTTAGTAGGTACGAGCTGTAATGGCAGAGCTCTATTCAGGAAAAGGGGGCGGGGAGCAGCAGCTTATTTGCATTTCAAGAGACAGGCATGAAAAACAGTGTGTGTCTGCTTCCACTCAAAATAGGCATTTTCAAAATGATATAATGAATGATCTGTGGGGTATTTTGAGCTGAAACTTCACAGGCACATTCTGGGAACACCAGGGACTTATGTTACATATTGTAAAAGGGTCATAATATGTCTCCTTTAAGGAAAGGGTGAAAAAGCTCTCCTCTGTGTCTCTTGCATTCCATCCGTCTCTTTCTCAGAGACATGTGCATGTGCCTCTCACCCTCTTGCTTTTAATCGTACACAAGTTTGTCAGGTGCTCTGTATCAAAGGTGAACTGGACTGAAATCCTGCTAGAAAGTCTGGTTCAAACATGATAGCTGGTTTAAAGTTGGTCCAAGTTGGTCATTAGCAGTGTATACTGTAGGTTGTTCCAGTTGGTCATTGGCTGGTCAAGCTGGTTATGCTCTCAACTTGAACCAGATGTATGTTTTTTGGAACATGATAGCTGGTTTGAAGCAGGTCCAAGTTAGTCATCAGCTGCAACAAACAAGTTTCTAACTGGTTTATTGCTGGTTTTAGTTGGTCATTTTTTTGATCAATATATATTACACAGTGAATAACCAATTTGGACCAGTTATACACCAGTTTTCCATTCTCCAAACATCTTAAGCTGGAGTTTCTCATTCTGCATTGTGATTCCTCTTCATCTTCTCAAACCCAGAGAATCACTCAGCCCCTCCAGACGTCACAACCTACACCTCCGAACATCCCGTTCAGGTGGAGAGGCCACAGGTGTCCACCATACCCCGGACCACACCCAAATATGGCAACGCCAAACTCATGGAGACCGGAGATGGTGAGTGCACGAGAATGTGTCTGAAATAAAATGAGTGATGTTTTAGAGACATTAATGACAATTTCATTACAAAATTCACAATGAGCTTTGAAAGATTTACATGAACCTTTTTCCTAAATCATTTTGACAGCCCATCTAGCATTTCTCTTCCCCCCTAACTTTATTTTGGATGGTTTTATACAGAAGAACTTGCATATAGTCCCCGTGCATAGCCTGAGCTTAAGAACACACTGGTAGTAGCTGGTATAAATGCTGCAAGAGTATTGGTTATTGTTAGTTCATGATACATAAAGCGTTACAGTATGAACTCCTAAAATTTTGTGGTGTTATAATGTTCAAAATATTTTAATACGTTAAACTAAAACTACTAAACTGTAAATTGTCATTGTCATTGTGGTATTATATTAATATAATAATAATAATAATATTAATAGTGGATATAAATATTAAATGAAACACTTACAAAAAAATAGAAAAACTACCATTTTAAATGTTGCCATGACAGGTAACTGAAATAAGTTTAAGTGCTAATATAACTTAAAAATAAAATAAAATGTAAGCTGAAAATAAATATTTAAGGAAAAGGGCAAAAACAAATAGAAATTTTAAAGCATACAACTAAATTATTAAAAACTAAAAATAAAAAAAAACTGAAATATAAAAATAGACACTAATTTATGTATGGTGTTGTAACGGTTGGTGTAGTTGTAAGTTGTATGTAAGCCCTGGAGATGATAGACAGTCTGTGAAATCTGCTCTGATGGATCTTCTGTTATGAAGCTGTGATTGAGGACACTGAGGACTCTTGGGATGCTTCTGAAGGCCGCATTTGACTGCATCTGTCAGGGTCATTAATCAATAGTGTTTGTAAAACTGATTTGTTTGGGGTAAGATGGAAATTGAGGTCTTGCATACAGAAGTAAACACTGAACATCTTCATTGTGCACATTCAGCCATCCATCTAAGTCTTGTGTGTGTATTAATAGGCTCGTTCAGGAAATTTGATTCATGTTTGAATGATAATATTCGGTTTTTTTTCCTGGTTTGTGTGTGTTGTTGTGCATTAACACGTGTGTGTCTTCCTAAGGAGTCCCAGTTAGCAGTCGTGTTTCAGCTAAAATCCAGCAACTAGTAAACACGTTAAAGCAGCCCAGGCGACCTCCACTTCGAGAGTTTTTTGTTGATGATTTTGAAGAGCTCCTAGAAGGTAAGTGTTTGTCTCAGCATGAGTTTTTTGGAGCTTTTCAGAGCTGTTCTTATAAACAAACACATACCGACATACACAATCCCCGATTTGCAAACAAATGATTTGGTTGAAGTGGTTAGCATTGAATTAAATCAGTATTAAATTAAATATGTGTTAACCACAAAAACAGAAAAAATTTGTGATTATTCAAATGAAACGGTGATTCAACAATTGAACAAAAACAGCTATACGGATTATTTATTTTTTGCCCCGTAAATGACCTTGTTTTGCCTCTTCAGTCCAGCAGCCCGACCCCAACCAGCCACGACCGGAGGGCGCTCAGATGGTCGCCATTCGAGGGGAACCGCTGGGAGTGGTCACTAATTGGCCACCATCGTTAGAAGCTGCACTGCAACGCTGGGGGACCATCTCGCCCAAAGCACCCTGCCTGACTACCATGGACACCAACGGCAAACCTCTCTATGTCCTTACTTACGGTAAAATAACCATATTTAATTACAGCCATACATATAACGACCACCATCCACATAGCGGATAGTGAACCATAGTGAAATAGAATAATATATTTTCTCCCTCATACATAAATGGCACAAACACTTTACAAGGCAAAACTTTCACAAAAGGACAGTAATCCAATTTCAAATAATCTAAAATATTGTTTAACATTAACATGAAAACAATTTGCACACTAAAGTCATACTAAATACATTGAACTTTTTTTGTTAATGATTTTATTTAATTTCACAAACATTTCATAAAAGGTAGTTTCAAATTAAAATGAAGTTAGGTAGAGAAAAGCTTAATTTGTTTGCAATTAAATATTTTATATTAATGCGTTGTTGTTTTTTTAAAGTGTGTTTATATACTGATTTACTTGTGTTCATCTTATGCTAACAGAAATAACCTTGTCTCCTTGTTTATTTATGCTCAGTCATGAGAGCAAGTTCATTAAAGGGCTTTTTTTGTGTAGTGTGTGTGTGTGTGTGAGGCTCTCAGCTGATTTTACTCAATGAGGATCCTGCCAGCAGTACATCACGGGTGAGAGTGTGAGGAAAGGATTGCAGTGTGTGTGTGTCTGTAATGGATTGGTATTCCCTCTTATCTTTTTTCTAAAAATGATCATGATGATCAATTCTGAAAATGATCATCAAGCCACCTGAGCTTAATGATTTTTTATCATCTTTAAACACACGCATACAGTTAATTCATCAAGACGCTCAAAGCTCTGACCAACAGACAACCTTCACTGCCTCGGTTTACAGTGTGAGCCAGAAAATGAATGGCAATGGCTGTTTGTGTTGCATACAGAACCCACCGGAGACTATCACCCTCCTCAGCTCATTAAAAACCTTGACCAAATCAAAAGAGTAATTAACTTTCCACAGAACGCAGGCGTGACGCGAGAGAGCTATCTCGCACAAAGTTTTGCGCACAGTGGGGTTTCATAGCCATGAGTTAAATCCTGATAACATCAGGTCAAAAATTCAGCAGGACAGAGGATATAAACTGCTGAAATGCCCTGTGTGTGACTCATCCAGATGCTTAAACTTCGAGTAATTTGGTCATTTGGCCCCAATCCATGTTTGTCCTTCACTTGGCTTTCATTCTGCGGAATCTGTTCACTTTTTCCTACTTAAAGTTTTCTAAATGTAGAGTATCTTAGAGTTTTCTCATGCACCATAAAGGTGCTCCATATGACTCATGGCTATGTTAAAGTCTTCTTGAAGTCATGATAGCTTTTTGTGAGGAAAAAAAGGGAGCTGAATTAATTATTCACTGAAAATCTTCCTCTCTGTTTCAAATCTCATTTGCATTTACAAATATTCAAACTGGCAGATCGTTGGTTTGGCTTTGAGACCCAACAAGCAATAGAGTTTCGTATTCACGTCAAACTTGGTGAAACTTACCGTATTTTTCGGACTATAAGTCGCACCTGAGTATAAGTCGCATCAGTCCAAAAATACGTCATGATGAGGAAAAAAACATATATAAGTCGCACTGGACTATAAGTCGCATTTATTTAGAACCAAGAGAAAACATTACCGTCTACAGCCACGAGAGGGCGCTCTACAGGAGCACTGAGCAGCATAGAGCGCCCTCTCGTGGCAGCATATGGTAATGTTTTCTCTTGGTTCAGGTCTCTTAGTTCATTTTTCTTGGTTCATGTCAAATTAATTTTGATAAATAAGTTGCACCTGATTATAAGTCGCAGGACCAGCCAAACTATGAAAAAAAGTGCGACTTATAGTCTGGAAAATACGGTACACAACCATTCAAAACGTTTGCATTCAGTACTTTCCTTTCTTTTCTTTTTTTTCAGCAAGTATTCAATGTATTTATAATGTTATGATGTGTATACTTTTGAATGAATCCGTTAATCAATGTTCCTGCAAAAAAACATTAAGCAGCACAACTGTTTTCAACACTGATAATAAGAAGAAATGTTTCTTGTGCAGCAAATCGTCATATTAGAACGCTAAATGATCACGTTAGACTGAAGACTGGAGTAATGATGCTGAAAATTAGGTTTTGCCATCACAGAAACGAAAGACATTTTACAATATATTGAAATAGAAAACTGTTTTTGATATTTCAATCATTTTAATAAAAATTTAGCAATAGAGAAAACTTTTTAATGATATTTGAATACACTGAGACACAAATGAGATTTGATAACTGCAGGGTACTTTTGGTGAACTGACCCCTTAAGTGCAGTTATTTAGGATGTACTTCTTTTGCACAGGCAAGCTTTGGTCTCGGAGCATTAAAGTAGCGTACAACATCCTCCACAAACTGGGCACCAAGCAGGAACCTATGGTCCGACCAGGAGACCGGGTGAGTGTGACAAAGCTTTACCAGACCACCTCAGTAAAGCACCTCATTAGAGGAATGTTCAGTACTAGTTAACCTCTAAATGCTGTCGATTACCTCTCAGAAAACTTTTTGGTTAAGAAATGCATGCAGGTTTGGAATGGTGGACTATCTCTTTAATAACTCAAATAACATTTTTGTATGAAATAATTAATTAAAGCACTTGTATCAACAAAATGACACGGACTCTTGATCGTTTCTGCATTGAAACCCTTCGGTGGTAATCGACAGCATGCTGCAGATGCTGAACATAGAGTATAACTTGTTTCGATCCCAGAACTTTTTTTTAAAGACAGTGGCATTTCCTGCCGCATGCCGTGGTTTTAAACCCTGTCCCTGTTAGATTAGCATTCCCTTGTGTTTGAAGTCTGACACCTTTCCTCTCTTATCACTTCATGAGCAGGTGGCTCTTGTGTTCCCCAACAACGATCCAGCCGCCTTTATGGTCGCCTTTTATGGCTGCCTGCTGGCAGAGGTGGTGCCCGTACCCATCGAAGTGCCACTTACCCGAAAGGTGAGACTCTAAATATACCACCATGAATGACTGTCACGTTTTCAAGCCTTCACGTCTCCATTTTTAACACCATAACGCCTACCCACAATCCTTCTTCCCAGCATGGACTCACATTGTGGAGTGCCAACCTGACAGTCTTTACAGCGCAAAATATTAATATTTATATATTATTCATGTTTAATGGTAAATTGGTACAAAGTCCTTCTGGAAACTTGCCCTTGTAAATAATGTAGTGTCTTGCTCTCTGGTCTGCTGTCTATTTTTGAGATCCGTTATCTTTTCGGGATGTCAGGGTGAATGTTTCAGCGTGGACCCCTTGAGGCTGAAGTATTGCCTCAGATATGTATGTTTGAATTTTAGTGGTTGAAGTAAAGGAGGAGAGCTGCTTTGGCAAGAGTCAGTCTGATCCCTCGTCTGTCCAAAAATTCCAGGAAAGGACCTGGAAACTGGCAGAACACTCTCTGGCTTCCTCTGCATGCATTGCACTTCGCAAACCAATAAACTTCTGTCCAGTGCAAAAGTTGCTTTTTTTTTTGTTTTTCTGCATTTTTGACTTATAGCACACACAGAATAAGTCTTAAAGAAACGTACTGTGCAAGAACCATGGTGCAGTGATTGTGTCCAGTGATACTTAGATGTAGATTCACATTTACGTTTATGTATTTGGCAGCCACTTTTAAATAGAGCCACTTAACATGCTTTCAAAATATGCAATTTCATGCATTTCTTGGGAACTGAACCCATGACTTTGGCCTGGCTTGTTTCATGCTTTACTGTTTGAGCTAGAGGCTCACCAATACATACTGTAATACTAAATGATTACCATATTCACATGATATTTGCATGATATTTATATGTACTTTGTGGAATATCATGACAGTACCATGCTACATGTGTAGAAAACATGCTAATACCGTGTATATATAAACATTACCCACATGGGGATGGAGTACCATGTACGTAACATAGATGATACATTTCAGTTAAAAAACTTGATACTATCATAGTACTGTGATATATGACATTGTACTGAATGGTATTTAAATTATACTTTAAGATACTTAAAATATTACCATAGAACCAGACCATGGTCCTTGAATATATATTTTGGTACTGAAAACATAATCCTGAACTTATACTCCAAATGCATCCAAAAAGCATAGTGTTTGTATCTGATAGCAAACCTGTACCATGGTATCGCCATATTCACAGTGCATTTTGTAAGGTCATGTCCAAAAACTAAGGTATTTTTTAAAATCTTTTTGATATTTTACTATGTAAAAAAGGCGACATGGATATTTGTCAGGTGGAGGTGATTTTAAAACTCATCCATCAAGAATAAAAGAGATGTTTAAGCACACCGCGGTATAATTTCTTTGCTGTCAGTTGGCGTCACCTCCCCTGCAGTGTATTTTGCTGCTGTACTGATGATGGATGTTAGCTGGTCTTAGCCTATCTGTGAGTGTGTGTGTGTGTGTGTGTGTGTACTAGGATGCAGGAAGTCAACAGATCGGCTTTCTCCTGGGCAGTTGTGGGGTTACTGTAGCTCTGACCAGTGATGCCTGCCACAAAGGCCTTCCAAAAGGACCCACTGGTGAAATACCACAGTTCAAAGGTCAGTCCGTTTATACACAACTTCATATAAATGATCTATAGTGTCATGGAGACAGACTTGTGATTTTTCAGGATAAAGTCTAGTCCGTTTTACAACAAAAATTGGCTAAGAACTGCTCACTTAGATAGTAAGAGACTGTTTGATTGACATATAAACAACCAGTCACAGTTTGTGTTGCAACATCCCATTTAGCAGCCATTGAGATTAGAGTCTTTGTACATTAACATTTAAAACTTTGGGATCTGGAATTTTGGTCTTGTTTTGTTTGTTTTTTAAATAAATTAATACTTTTATTCAGCAAGGATACATTTAATTGATCAAAAAAGACATTTATGATATTACAAAGGATTTCGGTTTCAAAAAATCCTTTTTTTTTTACTTTCTGTTCATCAAGGAATTGTTTCTTTCCACAAAAATATTAAGCAGCACAACTGTTTTCAACATTGATAATAAAAAGAAAGGTTTGTTGATTACCAAAGAGCAAATTGCGAGTGATTTCTGAAGGATCACGTGGCTTTGAGAGTAATCAAGCTGAAAATTCAGCTTTGCATCATAGGAATAAATTTCATTTTAAAATATAACTAAAATAGTGAGAGTCTGTATAGGGCAGCGAGGGAAAATCAGGAGCATGATGGGCCGTATCATGCATGTGATATTATCTAAGCCGGACTGCTAGCAGTCAGCGTTTTTTACCCTGTCTGGGCCACAGTAAGACGAGAGACAGTATAAATAGAAAATGTAGAGGTAATGAGTCTGATATTGTTGTAATGATGTTGTAGTCCCGAGAGGATAGTCATTTAGCCCGAGGCGGAGAAAAGATGGACTTACTCTAATCCCGATGCACATAGCCATCATTTAGCCAGTAACCCTAATCACTCACTATCATTCCTTTGAATGATAATCACCACTAATAATGATAATGATAGTCATGGTTGACTCATTAAGCTGCATGAATATTAATAGAATTGTATGAATATTCATGTTTTCTCTCTGTTGGGTCCCACCCACTCATCAGGATGGCCGAAGCTGCTATGGTTTGTTACGGAATCCAAACACCTGTCCAAGCCGCCCCGTGATTGGTTCCCTCACATAAAAGATGCAAATAATGACACCGCCTACATAGAGGTAAGCTAACCCATGGAATTATGACCGTTTTGGAAATATCAGGTTATTCAAATCATTTTACTGGCCGTACATTCAAAGATTCTGCACAAATGGAAGCCATCAGTCTAGGATTGTTTTTTTCATATGCTGCACCCCACCAGCCACTATAATTGTTTTATGATATCTGATTGGTAGATATTCTATGACTCGAGCCCCAGAAATCAATATTTCCTAGCAGCATGCCGGGCACAGCTGCCTCCATTAGAGAGTCACTGGATAATGGATGATAAATGATTAATGTTTGTTTAATTGTGAATCGGGACTCTTGTAGGAGATGCTGGTTAATGGAGTGGGGCTGGTCTCATATTATTGAACCAGTTTTGAATGAGCTGTCTCAATGTTCTTCACCAGATCCCAGAAATCTGAGACTCTGTGCAAAGTGGCCGGGTATCAGATGTCCAGTATTGGGCCAAAGTTTGCTTTCTGTTCTACTGTACGCTTTTTTTTTTTTTTTTTTTTGTAGTGCATGAAGAACACGTCCAGAAGAAAATATATCACTCCTAAAAGCAAAAGAAAAGAAAATAAGAATTGTATATTCTATGTATCTATGTAAAGAGAAAATAAAGCCCTTTTTTTAGAACAATTGGCATTGTTAACATTTATCTTTATGACATAATGCACATTTGCATACAGTATATGCACAATGCATATATATATGTTTCCCCCATTATCAATTATCAAAGATATTTTATTTATAATATATATATAAAATATATATATTATTAACAGTGAAAAAAGAAAGTAGTAGAATTGTTTGATGTACTCCCACTAATTTATGCTGATTTTAATAAAAACAAACATTTTACTACAGTAATTTAATAATGTTTAAGAATAATGACAATCTAATAACAATAAAGACCTCAAAATACTGAAAATGGAAATTGCTGGGAAAATGTCAAACTATTTAATAATCCAAAAAATAATCCTTATTTCTTTATTCCAAATATAATCCTTATTTCTTCATGCAAAATATTATTTATCATTTTTATTTTAAGTTTAAATATGCCCTGGACATCGACAGTAATTTTGACATGCATGCTTACAGTAGTGTGTTAACGGCCATGCAAAGTGTGTTTGTTGAGGGATTTGATGCGTTAATATTTGTGTTAATGATTAACATTTATGACACTCTTGTGTTTATTGATTTCCAGTATAAGACCTGTAAAGATGGGAGTGTTTTGGGTGTGACGGTGACACGGATCGCACTTCTTACACATTGCCAGGCTCTAACACAGTCATGTGGATACACAGAGGGTGAGTCCAACACACACACACAGAGTCCATTGTCCTTTAATCTCCCTTCTCAGACAATAATGTAATAAATCTGTCTTCTCTTTGTCTTTCAGCTGAAATCATAGTGAATGTATTGGATTTTAAAAAGGATGTGGGTTTGTGGCACGGCATTCTAACTGTAAGTCATGCTTCTGAAAAAAATTATGTGAACATAAGATCATATGTTTCACATTCAGGGTGTTATTATGTCACTTCCTGTTTCCTTAGAGTGTCATGAACATGATGCATGTAATCAGCATCCCGTACTCGCTGATGAAGGTCAACCCTCTGTCCTGGATCCAGAAAGTGTGTCAATACAAAGGTCTGTCCGTCAGTCACTAAATGTCACGAAACTAAATTATATACAGAAAATATGTAGCAAAATATATATCACAAAATGTAATAATAACATATAATACAGTATTTTCAAGTTGATGTGAAGAAATTCATGTATACATTGTTTTGTTTTGAAATAAACTTTAAATAATTTTTTTTTTGTGCCTAAAGACTTTGAGTCTTTCTGTTCTGTTTTCATGAAACATAAACAGGACACATTTCTGTATAAATCATTGAAAAATCCTCATGGGACCCCTTACATCATGACAGCTTCATGAAAGATTTACTCAGAAATTTGCTAATGTTTCATGAATTCGTTATTTGTAAGTGACAGTGTCAGTTGATATTGATTTTGTATGTGTCCATTTCTGGTTGTGTGTAGCTAAAGTAGCTTGTGTCAAGTCCAGGGATATGCACTGGGCTCTGGTCGCTCACCGAGATCAGAGAGACATCAACCTGAGCTCCCTGCGCATGCTGGTGGTGGCCGACGGATCCAACCCATGTGAGTTCAGCTAGTGTTTTAACTCTTCCTTTCCCTTCCATCTTCCCCTTTTCTCTCACACCTATGTTTCTTCAAATATTCCTCTGACAGGAAACAAGCAGATGGTTAAGCAGCTCTTTACACACCCAGCAACCCTGCAAACAAGCTAAAAGCATCATTCATAAGTGTGTAATATAAATGCATACACTCAGATATGGCCTCTGGGATTATACTGGGATGAGTAGGATAGATGATGCCCAGAAGCTATTTCCTTATGTATGCAGATACATAATACACAAATGGACACACTGAAGGACAAAACATTCCTTCTGCCGCCTGTTTCCTTCAAATGCCAATGTAAATGGCAGTAAGATACAGTGAATGTATTTCTGATGGAATATTCGGGGTCATATGAGGGGAAACTTTCTTAATCTTTTGAGATGAAGAGATTGATGTGCTGTGCAGCTGAACATTTATAATGCAAGGATCTCTTTCTAGTCCAAGAACATTTGGGTGAAACTCAATTTTCAATCCAAAAAAAAAAAAGGAAAAGGCTTTAGAAGACATTTTTAGGGTAGAAAAATTGTTAATATATATGTAGTTTGAAGAAAATATATAATATTTTATTTGTCAGTAGCTTACTGAAAAATCTCATTACTGCAATGTATTATAAATAATATAATAATATAAAAAATAATATCATTTTAATCATTTAAATGAAAGCTTATAGTAGTATTTGTTGAATTTAGCATTGCTTAAAAAATTATTACTGTAATTGCAATGCAAATTTTAATTTCTTGAATTTAAGTATTTATCACAATAATGATAGTTTAAAATAAAATAGTTTTTAATTTAATAAAATCAACATCACAATGCAGCACATTTAATTGTCTTCTAAATAGGCTGGATTTTCTTTATGGTTTTCTAATTTCTAATTTTTCTTTAGTTTTTAGAGTGAAATATGACAGAGCATGAATACCCATATATATATATATATATATATATATATATATATATATATATATATATATATATATATATATATATATATATATACTCAAATGTATTCTGTTATTTGGCATATCATGATGGACTAAAGTGTGAACAATCACAACAGAAGTCATTTACATATAGAAATCTTAAAGGTACAGTTGTAAAAACAGTCTGTTTAATTCTAAGGCTGGTCATGAAAACTCTTTGGTGCAAGAAAGCTTAAACTTAAAAAATTTTATGATACAAAACTATACAATATGGCCTTTTAAATCTGGATTTCTTTTTTTTTTTTTTTTGCTAACTGTCGCTTTAGGAGCTGTGTTCCCATTGTACCCTACAGTGTTAGAATGCATCTAAATGTGAGAACTGTTTTAAATGTCTTATAAGACAGGCGACACATAACACATAATCTCTCATTTTCTACAGGGTCCATCTCATCGTGTGACGCGTTCCTCAATGTCTTCCAGAGTAAAGGTCTGCGGCCAGAGGTCATCTGTCCATGTGCCAGCTCAGCTGAAGCCCTCACCGTGGCCATCAGGAGGTGGGAGGAGTGCTGACACATTGACCATTCATTCACCCCCAAACTTCAGCTCATATTCATAAACCCTCACTTTTCCTTTCAGAACATGTAGATCTATCTGTGCCTCTTTTACGAGTTTCATAACAACCCCCGTCCTCCCCCAAAAAATGACAGAAATATGGACACAGACCATTTTTCTGTTGGTCAGACACAGATTGAAGTTGATGGTTCATCGAGAGAGCTTTACCGAAGTCTGTGTATGACTTTGATGCCTTTTTCCAAATCCATTTACAAGAAAGTGATGTTTTTTTTAGGCTGCCTCCATAATTACAGCCCTGAATAGTCCTGACATCTCTGCTTTGTGACCGAATCAAACTTGTGACAGAACGCAGAGCATATGGTTTTCATTCCACAGGATTAAGTCCATCGCTGGACGTTTTTACAGACCTTCTCTCTCTAAAAACAAATTTGAGGATGAGAACAGCTTGTATGAATTTGAACAAAAAAGAAATTAATTGAAAGCTAATAAAAGAGCCTGGTGTCATAGATGAAATCATCAC